>NC_051156.1:138753825-138934244 GCF_013339745.2 Dermacentor silvarum
AATTTTCCTTATGCATTGCATCAACCGGTCGATGTCACTGCACTCCAACATCCACTTTCGATGATATTGGGATCGTTCGCAAGTTTGCTCACGATTAATGACGTGAACACCATTTCGTGTTGATAATAAACACTGCATCCTCTTTTGTTGGATATACATGGTTCGTAGGGAGGAATAGTTGAACCCTCCTCTTACCGCTGCTGTAGATGTTGGTAAATTGATACAAATGTGTGTAGTCGTTTTTTTTTCCTCAATATTTCCAAATTTCACACAATCAAAATCGTACCAAATCAATTGTAGTTTTGGAAATATCAGTGCTAGTTGCCGCACATTGCCATTAAAATCTAATGCTTTAACCAATAATGTAATGTCTGTATTTTCTGCTACACAACAGCATGTTCTGGCCATGTGCATTAACGTAGCAGGTCTACTTACTGGTGGAATTATTCACTAGAGATATAATAATTAGTTGGATAATTTGCCATGCTTCTACTATCTAATCCAAAAATTTGATTCCGCCTCCAAATCGTACACTCACGATCATCTTGTCTATCGGAAAAATACTTTCTGGTCGTAAATAGACAAACATTCGGGTGCTTAGAGCCATGCTCACAATATTGTCATACATAATCTCCACGACTTGAAGTAAGTCTCTGTCTTTTTCTCTGCGGATGTTGGTCCGAACCATCCACGTTACTTGAAGTTGATCTGATGGAAGAGTTTCCTTCTGCGAAAGTCTCTGCTGCTCTTGTTCTCGATTCCACTGTTGTTGGTCTCGTAGCAATCTGCTCGACGACTGACAAACATGTGATCTGCCGTGAAATGGCTGCTGTTGTGTCGCTTTTAATGACGTTGATTGATGATACTGCCGGTGATGCTTCCGATGCAGTTGCTGATAATGCTGCATCTTCAATGGTACACGCATGGTAAGCGGTCTGTTGTGACTGAGAATATTTGGCCTTCTGCGTATCACTTTGCTTCGTTTGTTGTTTATAATTCTGTGGGTGATAAGTGTCATATGTTTGTTTCATATCACGAGCAATGTAAAGTACTGAGTTATTGTTCCCGTTAAAGACAGAATGTCCATCAAAAATTATCTCCGTCGGCGAGATAAATGGGTGTTTACACAGGGAGAATAAAACTCGATCTCCTTGCTGACACGTGGAATCGTAATAGCGCTTGAGTCTTATCCAATCTATATGCGTTAGTACCGCAGGAAGAAGTGCCATTGTTTGCGATACCCAATGCTTATATAAAGAGTGGTCGGTGACTCCCAACACTACTCACTGATACATACGAAGAGCTGACAGCGCCGCAAGGAAACAGAAAAAAGCACCCTGCTTGCTGCATTCTACGGAGACAAGGTATACTTGTTGGTTTCAAGAATGGCTGCATCTAACGTAGACAACGCTCGATCGACCGCTAAGCGTATGAAAATGTCTGATGACCGCTCAAATTTGAAAAATCACCACAAGGATTTATGTATTATCCAACTACAGATCCGGATGATGATGCTCATAAGGTGAATGCTATAAAGCGAATGATCACTGCAGATGCCAACTCATTCTTGCAAGAAAAAGCAACGAATCTTACGGAGACCGAATATGACGCAAATTTGAAATATCTACTCGATCCTCGATTTTTTTGGGGTACGAAATCCCAACAATGAATTTGTAATGTATTATTTGTCTGAAGGTCAGTTCGTAGCGATCCCGGCACCAAATGCATGGATTGGGATCGATTACAGCGTGTAATCGTCAGTAGCGGTGTGGGTGCTGAAGAGAAAATCACACTCCCACTAAAGCGTCTGGCCAGAGTCAAGTTGTGTCAAAGAGAAGGCCTCCCATTCGACAGTGACAAGGACATGACATCGTTAATTCCCAATGCATGGATTGGAAACAATTGGTGGAAAGTAGTCTTTCGTGGAACGTATATGCCAAGTGGTATAAAGAAGCCACCACAAGCAAGTAATGGTCTTGGAGGTTCAGGTTCTTCTACAGAAGAAAAGCCTCAAATGCAATCGCTGGTGAGTTTTCCCCACACATCTGCCTCTGATTATGAAGCAACTATGGATGAAGTCCGGCTACAAGATGTCTTCTATCAACATATGTTCAAAGAGTTTAATAGTAACGGCAGCAATATTGATTTATTTGGAAAGACCATCTGTCCTAAATCACAGTCTCTGAAACCAAACAAGCCAATACGAGAACGAGTCAGAGCAATTGTGTACGATTATATTGCTGAGTTGGCTTCGTGTATCGTTACTACGAATATAGTGAAACTGAAGGCATCTGGAAATATGCCTGCTCGGGATCTCGTAAACATTGCATTTTCTAAGTTGAAACCATATGTACCTAGCAAGTTGGATTGTATCGCAACGGAAGTTTTGCATGATGATGCATATATACCATATGCATCGTACAATGGAACTGATTATTTAACCTCCATCGTACCCCATCTGACACCAATAGCTTTCATTGGTAATATGCAATATTTACAATATAGAGATGACAAGAAATATCATCGTACTGAAGATTTAGGTGAAACGTTAATAAATAAGGCAGAGGTTGGTTCTCCTGTAGTTACAATTAGCCCACTTGGTATGGATGAAGCTGCGGTTGATTATGCCATAGTGCTCATAAAAATTTTACTTGAAAGTACAACAACAGGACGATTGAACATTGCATACCAACGTCCAGCCTATATGAAGGAAATTTGCAGCAAAATCGACAAATTATGGTTCTCAGCAACATATCATCCTCAAATCGAGCTGCTAACAGAGTTCCCCGAACGATTCGTATATGGTTATGGGAAGACATTACAACAATATGTGGATCAACACGAATGGATGGACTACAAGGCCAAACTGGATTCACAAGAGGTGAAAAGTAAAGATATTCGAGCTATTAATCGTAATCGGTACGTGGAAGCCGTAAGGTGGCGTGCTGACAAGACCTTGGAAAAAAGGAATGCGTGGGATCCGCGTGACGAGACTGCAGCGTTGATGGAGATGCCCAACTTTCGTGGTGCAGCAATCATTGGCCTGTCTTTCGTGACGGCAAACGCACTGTACGCGCGTGTTCTACTAGGTTCCACAATCATGGTTCGTGTGAAGGTTCCTCACCAAAAACGAACGCTATTGGCCTGCTTAACGTGGGTGATGAATTTTCTGAAGAAGATATGATTGCTATAGGCAAGGGAACATATTCTACAGTTGAAAGTAATGTCAATGACGATGGGTCAATAGCATTACCATCATCTATAAATAGCAACTATAATGTAAATGATTTCGATGATGATGACATTAATGACATGACCGGTGAAGATTAATAAACATACACAAACATAATATATGTTCTGAAATAAAATGTTTATTTTTTATAAACACACGTGTTTGTCTTCTTTTTTGGAGAGATGAAATTTCTCAATTTTTCTTTCTTGCCTCATTTCTTTTATACTTTGTTCTAATAATTGAGATGGTGGATTTTGCTGGAGTAGGTAATCGCAGATTTAGGAGGAAGGCTCATCCAGCGTTGCGATCTTTACACAAAGCCACCTCGTGGATATACGTGAATTTTTATTGTAATCGAGTTCCCATCGATAGCTTCAAAATGGAATTGTTGATGATTGAAAGAATTATTGGTTTGTCATATGGTTCATGGAATGAACCGAAAAATATATTGCATAATCGGATAACGCAATTCTCATCGAGGATGTAATGAGCGATACCGGTCGTGAAATCGAAACGACCCATACCTGCAGGTACTCCTTTAAAGTAAAACTCGAAAAAATTACATATTATGAATCGAATGTGTGGAAATAGCTCGGGTAGATCACTCACAGAATGTACGTTATGGATAAGGTAGTTAATAAATTGCTCCTTTGTTACTGTAAGTCGAACGTGTACGTAATTAGATAAACGCAATTGGTTGTCTTGAAATATATCATTCTGTAATGGTGCTCTTAATTTTCTTGAACTATATAGTAAATCGTATACTATATCTGCCAGCCATGCACAGCTCTGAAAAGCAATTATATCGTTAGGCCAAATAATATCGGGTATGGTTGCAGTATGATAAAAATTCTGCATTGTCGGTAATAAATTTTGTAGAAATTGATACGTAATTTTATTTGTGATATTCATATTATATATATAGCTATATGTGAATATGTTTCTAAGGTAACGTAAAACGTATGGTGATAAAGAAATAGCATATGCAGGGTTGATAATTAATTCATTGCTTGTTACGCTGAATAAAATATCCCTAGTGTAACGTCTGATGTCGGCAATAGATAGACATGTATCTTCAATCAATTTATTTTCGATATCGTTATCTCGAGTGTGTTTAGACACTTTATACATTACGTAATCTAAGAACTCGCGATGCAGATGATCTTTTAAATCATTAATCCGAATTAATTGACGCGTCCAATAATTAAATAAGGTTGACGGTAGTCCGTTATCCGCCGAAGGTACTATTATGTAGTCTATGTTAACGTAACCTTTCAGATTGAAAAACAAATTTAATACATCAATATTGGGCTTTGCATTATATCCCGCTAAATACCGAAGCCTATTTGCGTATACTGTTTCGTCAAACCCGAGACTAGCAATGTCATTATGATTCAAGTGGCCGAACACATTTGCGAGTACAGACCGTTTTTGAATATCTTTACTCTCGTCAAATTTTTGATAACTTTCCGGTAATAAAGATGTAAAAGTATATTTTACTATTCTTGCTACAAGCAATTTAACATCATCGTTATCTAATGCAATCTCCTTCATGCTCAATATAAATTTTTCCATATCGAATTCAATTCTATTCGGCAGTTCAGGTGCATTTTTGTGAGCGCGAACAAAAACATTTTTACTTAACTGCAATACCTTCGTATAATCAGATTCATCGTATGTGGATTGTTGCGACGGTGGATGTTCTAAAAGTTTAAAAGGATGATTCCTGTACATGTATTGTTTATATGAATTCTGAGCGATTTTACTTGTGTCATACATCTTTAAATATTGTCCCTCTCTCAATAACATTTTCATTGTAAATCCATCTTTACTTGGATCTAGTATCATAAATAAAGTCATATTTAACATATCGTGTTTTCCTAGTAATAAAGCTATGGTGGATAATTGAAACGAATACGTGTGAGAAACGGGATACCAATTATATATTTCGTCTATCATATCAATCTTTGGTAGCGGATCATCGTTGGTACTTTCTAATGCATATCTATATCTATTTGTGCATACCATAGGTGGTGGAAATAATACTATATTATTGTGAATCATCCAAGATAACCAATGATAATCAATTATCGACGATATATCATAAAATTCGAGTATATTTTTATCCTCGCTGATAACGATTACTTGGAATGATAAAATACGCTTCTGATCATTATTAGATTCAGGTAATAAGAACCATTCGTTTGTATTTGTTATTTTTTCGCGAGTGGGAGGTGCCAGATAGAATACGTTGATTGGATATATGAACGCTCCTTTAGCTTCTGCCTTTGGCTTGTATTCAGTGTTAAGAAAAATATTATTTAGTAATTGTGCTTGATTCTTTATCGAACTATTCTGTTCAATGCATTTTCTCTTACAATCCGATGCAGTCGTAACTGGAAGTGTACATTTCAAAAAATCTTTAATCGCTGTAAAATTGAACATGATGACTTTTTGTTAATAAAACGCAAGCTATACTTGATGTACATTGTGATCACACGACTCACGACGTCGCTTATGATAATACCATGTCGGTAAATGGAAAGCTCTATTGTTAGACATGTATTGCGCTTCCCGAATATTATCATAATGTCTAGCTAATGTCATTTCAAAAGATTCGGTATCATCATTGATCATATTAAAATTATCAGTTTCAATCGCAATTTCCGTAGAGCGATTAGAATCATATGATGTCTTAGGTATAAGTACTTTGTTCATCTCGGATGGAGTAACGTTGTTTACGTTGATATAATTACATATTGCGTGATACAGAAAATGTAATAACTCATATGCTGGTATTTCAATCATACCATTATCACCGTTTAGGCTCTTCAGCACATCGATAGCCATAGCCTTTTCCTTTTCGTTTTCATAATCCCCAATAGCCATTGAAACTGTAATTTCTGCTGGGAAATTTTCATGTGTGATTTTCTTGGTATGAAGTTCATTCGGTGATTTCTTAAAAGCGGCATCTAAAGCATATTCAGGGCTCAATGCGGAAATGATATTAGCGGGTGTGAGGTTCTTTACTCCACACTCGTTTTCACACCAATGTATGCAATATCTTAACTTATTTACCACATTATTCCCACTCTTGCTAAATCCTAACCATAGTAAGAGTGGATCATCGTAGCGCGTTTCTTGATATATAGTTAAGCCTGTAAAATATATTCTGGGTTCAACTAAAGGCATCAAAAACGAGTCGTTGTAAACAAATGGGTCTCGTAATACACATCTATCGAAAAACGTTAGAGATTTTCCTGTTTCGGCTGCCCATTTCCTACTACAGATATAAGCACGAACTTTATGTACCGTAAACGTTTTACATATGAAATCGTATATTGCAGGTTCGTAAATTCGACTATTTATATATTTTGATTGTAGAGCATTGTTTAGGTGCTGTGTTCGTGTAAAAAGTGTAACAAGCGCTCCACTAGAAGCCTTACTTTTGAGATGAGGAGTTTCGGTTTTGGAGAAATCAATAAATATTTCTGTATTACCATCAGAAGAATTAAATAATAGCTTGTAATAATATACGTGTAACGATTTCGCTATTACTAGCCACTCGTCATACGTAATTGGTGTCATTTTACTTTTTTTATCTTTTTAATGTCTCTTTTTCGAGATTGTATATTGTAAAATTATTACACATGCAGCGAGACACTACGTTAAAAAAATGATGATACGAGACAACATTTTATTTATTGATATCATCACAGCTTTCCTCTTTCATTGTGATGGTGTGGCTGTGATAAAGTTTGGGGGGAGATCGATGGAGTAGGTAAATCACGGATTTTAGGAGGAACTAGTGGTCTTCCTGCCTTGTGATCTTTACACATGTTTCTTTTTTTGGTATTTCTCTTGTAATTTGATTCCAATGAAGTTTCAAACTTTAATTGCGGATGATTGAAAGCATTATTGGTTTGTCATTATGGTTTAATTATTGATCCGGCAGCATCTAAAGCATATTCGGGTCTCAATGGGATTAACAAGTTATTATCTGGCTATTATTAGTCGTTCGCCGTGTGCAATTGTAATCATTTCATTTATTTTTGTCTATTTTAAATTTTCTTTCTCCATAAAACCGTGCAAAATATAATAACAATACATACAGATGAAGTGTTATTCATATGCACAATGAAAGTACTATTTCTTTTTATTTATTCGTTAATATTCCTTAATGAAGCTGTTGTATTTTGCAATAATGATAAACAAGTAATTATACAGTATTATTTTGAAAATAATATGCAGTTAGAGCAAGCTTTTGGTGCAGACTTAGAATTGATGATACGAGATGCTAGCAACGCTCTCAACATGCTTGTCTTGTCAAAGTTAAATATTGCGTTGTTACAAGTAGGTAAGATTACAGATGCTGATATTATCATAGGAGATGATGTTAATCCTAATAATGAATGTTACACTCCACACAAAGCATATTATTGGGGAACGACTCGTAAAGCTGCGTTTACGAAGTCGTGCAATAATTACCGGCAATATTACATAGCTCTCGTGACATACAATCCCGATTTCCTACGAAAAGTTTCCGATACAAACGGAACCGCTATGGTAGCCGTGGTTGCAACTAGAATTGCATCTATCATATATAAACATTTTAACAAAAGTCCAAGTCTAATCAAAGTGGTTGGGGATTCCAAATACGCCATAGACAGAACGTACGATTAAAGTACTCATGATGTTGTTCATGCCAGACAATGGATGCATGCTATAACGTTTTACTACCAGCAAGTATTGAAAGAAATCGCTAGACGGCCTTCCTACAATATTCCATCCGATTTTAAGCAATTTTGGTATAGATCGTTAGTGTATAAAAACGGAGCGTTCTATCCACCCGAGCGTATGTTTCACACCGAGCGTTATGTATTTAATCAATATCCATCTCTATACAATGAATCTCACTACGTATCTACCATCAGACATGGTGCCGCATCGTTAATATGGCCTATACATCCTCCTTACGTTAAGAGTAGATGTATGTGGTTAAGGGGTTATCCTACGATTACAACGTACATGCCTGCTTTTGATTGGCATGGAACTCGATGGCACGGAACCGATTCGTTCCGAATTGTGTCCAAGGTTTCCAATTTTACGAAACCCGTGTTAGTTAAGAAACTCGCAGCGTCAATGTCACCATTGATTCCACCCGCATTCTTGCCTAGAGACGGCCATTACATATCCATGCCACATGATGTTTTTTACTTTGGATTTGCATGTGGAGGTGGCTCTGCATATAGGAAAGGTTATCCACGCAAATATATTGAGCAATCCATCAAACGCGCACGTACCGTATTTGCACCATACGATCCAACTGTGATCCATCTCAGTAAGGAACGATATCTCGAACAAGTCAGAAAAGCAATAGGGTATTTTAATTTAATGTGGGCATGTAAAAAGGAAGACGAAATTACGTTTGCACACGAATATGATGAAGCTCGATACGTACTGATCGCTCAATTCTACAAGGGCGCATGGGGAGATGCCAGTAAACGCCCGTGTGATATTCGTGGAACAGGAATGTTGATTTTAAACATGGCACATCCCTATTATCGCTCGAGAGGGCCATTTCCTTTCATCGTGCGAGCTTTGCTTAGTGCATTTTCAGGACGAGATTATTGCGGAACGCCAATATCGGAAACGTTTGATGACTTCTGGTTGGCTAGCGAAACTGGTACGTGCGGTAGAGTAAACGATATAGTTGACATAAACGCGTATATAGGCGGCATTCCCGAAAAAGGAAGTCATATACGCTACGACGGAGCTCGTTTCGTTCGATATGCAATGTCTTCAAGTGCAATACCAGCCAGTAAATTGGTACCTATCCAGAAATGGCAGAGAGACGTCGTGCCATGGCTCGCTAATGACATCAATTATTCCAATGTTTGTTTTTCTTTAAACAAAAACATGCATGTGGAAATACCGAATGATCCTCTCAGACATGCTATTATAATTCCAAATGATTCCAAAAAATCATGTCATTGGTATACGGGAGATAGTAATCTGCCATACAGCAACGAACCGTCATATTTTTATAGGTGGCTATTAAAAACGGATGATGTATTTGCAGCACTTCAGCAGACTGGAGGTGATTGTGTTCATATAAAGCCACGATTAATTAGCGACAAGGAAGTACAAATAGCCATGCCTTTATTTCGTAACAGTAGTTTTATTGTAGTACATAAGTTATTGCATAATAAAACCGTGGCTATTACATTTCAGGATCTTTATTATAGAGACCTAACAAGTTTCATTAAGCAAACATGTAATGTAACCGACAGTTAAAAAGAACGAAAAACTGATATTTACGACGTTCATGTTAGGGATATACATGTTTTAAAACAATGTTGCTTTTATCATGGTCCGTCGTTATAATAACAATACCGATACAATCTGCATATGGTAAGAGTAGCTGTCAAAAAGAATTGTATAAACAATATGACCCAACCGATTACTACAATGAAGTTACGGTGGGTGTAATGTGCAATGCTCAGTTGTTTGGAATATCCTGCCGAGATATTAAAGCTATAACACATGTTGCAGTTAGCATTTACAACAAATATAGTGAGTGTTGCACGTTTCGATATATTGAAGAAGATGTGAATGAATCACGACAAAGAGAAATCAATACAAATATCATAATTACGCCTCAACTGGGTCGCGCCACCATACACGTCGACGGTTCAATAGGAGATGACACTGATATCGGATATCCATGGGGTATTTCTGCATTGAACTGCAAGTCACGTTATTTGGGTTTAAATCGAACCCTGTATACCATCCACACTGGTGCGCATCGAGATTTATTTATACATTGGAATGAGGAATTGCTTAAAATAATAACGAATATTTTGCACACAGAAGAAGATTGTCCTGAAACTAAACAAGTTGTAATGATGTCGGAGGATCTGCATTTTTTACCTAAAAATGAAGATATGAATATTCTGATGATGCGTATGTTTACGTCATATGCCCTTTTGAATTGGCAACAACCTGAAATATTTTAATTCTAACAACACGCGCATATATACAACAACGGAGTTGTTTTCATGGATTCCTTTTCAATCGTTCTTAAACAATGTGGTAGCTCCAATTCCTAGACGAGTATCAGGTGACATCGCGATTGCTATTCCAGGTGATCCTTTTATGAGATTCCTCGCTATTCGTAAGAATGGGACGTGTTATTTAAAATCGGACTTTCTTAATGTTATAAAGGGCGCTGCTATTGCAAAAAGAAATAATAACAATGTTATGTGGTGGAATAAATTTACAGAAAGCGAATTCTATAATAAGCAATTTATAAATTATTACAACGAATTTTTCCAACATTACGACACTAACAGTACTGCAGTTCACTTTACCGTTAATAACATTTTATATAAATATAAGATACTGAAAGGTGGTAAAATATTAGTAGAACATAATGATAATATCAATGGTGAGCACATAGAAGATGTCGATACCTTTATAGTCCATGTATGTAACTTAGAAAAGAATAATGTCTACCAGCACATATTATTATCGCCTGAATTTGAATATGACCATAAACACTATCCACCTATTGATATGATGACATCAATATTGAGTATATATTAATGAAGACAGAAAGAAAAAATGGAGACTACGCATGTAAAATAAAAATCTCAAAGTTTATATATTTTGTTTATTCATATAATTACAGAAGGAGTGTTTTATTTTTTATTCTTACAAAATGAAAAAATCATCGTTAGTATATTTTTTGTTAGAACTTTTAATACTCATTCCGTCACAATCATTATGTCTTAATGACAATATTGAAGATAATGGAAACTTGTGGAAACCATTAGAAATGTTTAATATACATACTTTACCAAAATATAGTAGTGTACACATAAAAAGAATATATGTTAGCTTGCCATATGTCGAAAATGTTCCTATTATTAACAACAATGGAACAAAATGGTTTATGCCTATGAGTAAAGACACCTTTCGTAAACTCGTTCAGTTAGCAATACATATAATTAATATAAATTTGTTATGCGGTACTAATGCTGTATTAGAATATACCGAAAAAAAAGTGGCCGTTGGCGATTATGATTACATGACAGAAGTTGGATTTGTAATTGGGAATCGAATACTAACATGGCAACCTGGACACACAATACGTTATTTTGATTACTTTGTTAGATGGAACTCAAATACTCACGGACAGGGCTTAACAGGTGCATTTGCTTATGTCATGATGAATAGTATGGATTTATGGACCGATTTAGATGCTATAATGACCATATTAATACATGAAATGGGTCATCTTGTTGGTGTAAAACATATGCCCAAGTATAAGAAATACACTATGTATCCATATGCACAACCAATCGCCGATGATTTTCGATTATCAACATTTTTCAATTTTAACATGCTTGAGCGCACGCGGACACTTGCTACTAGTGCAGAATTCGTACGACCATTAAGAATACATCAACGATATGTGGCGTGCAAGCAACGTGACTACCGTCCAATGTTAAATATAATTGATGCTTACTATATTGGCACATTGAAACCATATTGGGAAAAATTTGAAAAACAGAATAACTTAACTCGTGCAGAATTATTTCATATGTATGACACTATCAATACGCCTTACTTTGAAAGTGAAGGTTTGAATGGTGCTGAAGTTAATGTTACTGATTATGTTCAAGTAGTGGAACCACTAATAAACACGGATATTCGAATATATTCAATAGAGCCGTTATATGAAAGTAGTGAAATGAAAATTTATTTAAATGATAGTCCTACATCTATGTATATACGATTATCAATTAAATCTAACGACCGACAACAATGTTTGATATCACGAAAACCACTCAATGAAATTAAATTTCCGCAGGTACATTCCAATGTTCAATGCGACGAATTAACCATTAGACATAACGTTGCACAGATTAAATTTCTTAATGGAACTACATATTACACAACAGGTGACTATGTATATGAGGAAGGTTTGTGCAAAAACTTCCAGTCAATGACAGTTAAAGAGTTCTTAAATAGGCTTTGTTTTATAAATGATGGATAATTTTAATAATTTAATTTATGGTGTAAAACAAGCAATTCCCTTGAAGGCAGATCAATCGGATGGTTTAAATCCTTTCGGTCTCAATAAGCAACAACCATTGCAAGAATTTCAGAGTCAAGAAATGCAAAATCTTAAACAAGAATACGTTAAGCAATACGTTCAACAACAGCAACGCCAAAGGCTTGCTGGAAAACCTGAAAAGCAAATGAAAAAGAAAAAAAAGAAACTTGCGGAACAATACCGAGATGCGCAAAATGATCCACTTGTAAAAGGAGCAAGTTCATTAATTGTTATGTTATTAAAGTTTTTTAGCGGTAAAAAGTAAATAAGAAGATAACAGCGAGCTATTGTTATATTTTCCATTTATCGCTATCAGTATTTCTTTTTACGTGTACACATTTTATCAACGCGCATGCTATCTTCTGCAGCGCCATGTATATAAAGTAAGTCGGTGCTGGTCGCAACACTTACTCGTTATTCTTGCATCGTAAAGCATGGAGTGCTCGCTAAAAATATTAGACATAGCGTACTCTTGTAATAGGCGAACAGGAATAGGGTTACTTAATATCAGCGGTAAACGTATTCCTGACAACGTTAACATTAGGCTAACTACGAAATGGATGCCTTATTTCTACTTAATGAAGTCAGCGTGGACCAAGGAGAAGATCAAATCGTGTATCAAGGTGATTATTAATCAACAAGGATACAAGTGTGATTTCAAGATCGAAGATGATCCCATACCAAAGCGGGACGGATATGGATTTAGTGAAGATTTGGTTCACGTGTGGAAAGTGAGTGTTGCTGATAGAGCGGTACGTTCTACTTTTCTTGAGAAAATTGTAGGACCTGCTCAAAAGCGCATAAAAGGGTCTAATCCTCATGATGCCATTCGAAAGGGTAGCTACAATTCACAAACGGATGCTGTAGTACAAGCAGTTATGGACCTTCAACTTTACAAATCTGCATATTGTGTCAAAGTACAATTGCCTGACGGGATGTTTGATGATACGGACGAAAGTACAAAACATTTGGTTTTCAACGTATCCGACATATCATGTATAAAGCCTGCACCTGAATATTCCACTCACATTCCGGCACTTAGAGTGATGTCATTCGATATAGAATGTGTGAGTGAAGATGGAAGTTTCTGTAAAGCTACTAACACCAAAGACGAAGTGATACAGATTGCGACGGCAACAATTGACAAGGCTGCGCATGTGACTGATTGGAAGGCTCCTCAAACCATTAAGAGGCATGTGTTCGTTCTCAAAGGATGTAATGATATTCCAGGTGTGTCTGTACACAAATTTTCAACTGAACGAGACATGTTACTTGCATTCTTAGAGCACGTTCAGGATATGGATCCAGATATTATCACTGGTTATAACATTACTGGTTTCGATATTCCGTATATTCTTACTAGAATGACCATCTATAATATCAAACCGTGTTTTGGAAGACATGCAGGTGCATATTGGTCTTCGTTTACAACAGTCATCAAGAACAATTCTCGGTATCTTAAGTTTGCTGAAAAATCTGTGAATGCAATCTTGGCAGGAGTTGAAAACACCGAAGAAGAAATACCAGACCAAAATGATGAAGATGAAGAGTGTGATTCTGAAAAGAAGAAAAGGAAAGATAATAATGAATCGTTGAACGACTTGGATAACGAGCAATTTGGAGAAAATGATGATGAGAATGATACGAATCAGGATTCGCCTGAGTTTGGAGTCAATCAGAATCCTTTCTTCAAATCCAGAAACATGAAGACTCATGTGATTACGCCAGGAAGAGTAGTCATTGACATGTACCCCACCATTCGAGATAGCAAGAAGTTATCGTCATATACTTTAAATAACGTGTCAAAGGCACTGCTTGGGGACGAAAAGAAGGATGTTGAATATAAGAACATTATTCGCCTGCACCGTATGGGTGATGAAGAAAGGAAAGTCATTGCTGAATATTGTATCCAAGATACAATATTGCCCCTAAAGCTGATGTTGTACACATATACCGTGATGTCGGCTCTGGAGATCAACAGAATATCAAACGTACCAATGAGATATGTGTATGGCAAGGGTCAGCAAATTCGTGTTTTGACTTGCATCTTGGTGCAAGCTGCTTCGGACAATTATATTTTTCCTCATTTTGTAACATCACTGAAATGTCTTGCTGGACACGATACTTATCAGGGGGCAACTGTTGTGCCACCAAAGAAGAATTTATATACTGATCCAGTAATTACTCTCGACTTTGCATCCCTATATCCCAGCACGATGATAACTGCAAATTATTGCATAACAACATACGTCTTTCCAGTGGATGTGCCAAAAATCAAACAGAAGTATGGTGATAAATTCAAGGACATGAATGAGATAAATGCTAAGAGTGAATCGGAACCCAGTCTCGGACACGTCCACAACGACGATCCCAATATCGAAATGGAACTACCAGAAGAAATGACACCATCAACTGTGGTGGAAGAATCATCGAATGGTGAGAAGAGTAAACGGAAGGTGAGAATGACAAAGAAACGAGCTGCAGAGATCAAAGCGATAAAGGATAGAATTGATTTTTTGTCATGCATCAAACCGAATGCATATAAGCTTCAGCAAGGCGTTCCATCACCAACTGGTGATATATTCGTACCAAGTACAGTCAGAATGGGATTGATGCCACAACTTCTTGTCAGCTTAACGCAAGCTCGTGCTGCAGTTAAGAAGGAACTTAAGGAGGAAAATGATCCCGTCAAGCGAATTGTTTTGAACGAACGCCAGTTAAGCATTAAGCTTATAGCTAACTCTGTATATGGATTTTGCGGCGTTGGAGCAAGCAAAGGGTATGCACTGTTGCCATGCCAACAGGTATCACGGTCGGTGACTGCATTTGGAAGAATGTTAATCGCTTCCACTATTTATCATGCATTGGAATATCCATACGAGAAGGGCAAGTTGCGTGTCGTGTATGGTGATACTGACTCAATAATGGTTTTAACACCCCCAGGGACCTCTATGGAGGAAGCGGATGTTTTGGGCAAGGCGTTATCGGAATACATTTCGAATAAATTTCCAGGAGTCATCAGTCTCGAGTATGAGAAGATTTACCGTCCATACTTGTTGGTTAACAAGAAACGATACGTCGGTGGTTGCTTTACTTCTAACCTAGACAAGTGGGATAAGATTGATGTGAAGGGTCTGGAGCTTGTACGAAGAGACACTTGTCCTTACGTTGCAAAGTCGATGAGGACTATCATAGAATTTGTCATGAATAATACAGATACGCAGGCTGCTGTGCGTGAAGCGATGCGTTTGATCGAGAATATCACTGAAATCGATCCAAGTGAATTGATCATCTCTAAAACCATGAACAGCATGGATAAAAACACGTTACCTCAAGTGAGAGTTGCATTGAACATTCAGAAGAGAGGAGAGAAGGATCATCCAAAGTTGGGTGATCGTGTACCGTTTCTTGTGACTAAAGGATCTGGTAAGCGCATAAGTGATAGAGCAGAAGATCCTGAATATGTCATTGAGAAAGGTTTGTCGTTAGACTACGATTATTATCGCAAATGTCTAATCAATGCCTTATCTCGTTTATTTGTAGTGATTTTGAATAACCCAAATGAGAAGATAGTTCAGGCTATGATTACTCCTCCTATTTTATTAAAACAAAGAAGAGGAAGTGGTAGGGGTGGTGATATTGTTAAGCAGCGAAAGGATAAACCTACTAGTGCACCTTTAACATCTTTCTTGTCGTCTTCGTCGGCTAAGAAAAGGAAGCACGTGGACATAGTGCCATCAACAAAACAGAAGAGGTGTAAAGATATGCAAGACGAGGTTGGTTCTGAATCGGCAGTAGCAAATATCTTGGCAGTGAAAGTTAAGCAATCATCAGTAGAGGATGCAATCACAGAACGATCTCACGAACCATCACCATCGTCAAAAGACTTTGGAAATGTTAAATGCTTTACAGAAAGTGATGATTGCCCACAACAAGAGGAAAAAGAAAATGGAGTCACAACAGCAGCACAAGACGAAAGCCGAATCAAAGGAGATGGAGAAGAAGCAAAGGAAATGCAACAGTACGCAGGAGAGACAAGTACAGACGTTAGTGCGATTACTAAGGAAACTTCAACTCAAGAAATTGGAGCAAGGTCAGCAGATGATACAAAAGAATGTGCGAGAACCGATAACCAACAAGAAATAGATGCAGAGGCTGAATACGGTGAAGATATGTTTAATTTAGATGAATTTTCTCCAGAGCAAGACTTTGAAGTGGACGAAGACAACAAAGAGGAAACCCATGATAGAGAAGACTCACAGGAAGAAGATAGAAATCATGAAGATTGTGAAGAAGGTGCTTCTCCAAAAAAGATGAAGTTGCATTGAAATAAAGTGACCAACAATTATATTTTGTATCATTGGTGTTTTATTGTTGTACTGTCTTCATTTTATTCTTCTACAAAAAATGAATTGTACTATTGATCCTTACTTTCAGAAGGAATGTTACCTCTATTAAGTACAGTGCGAATAAAAATCATACAGCTAGCGTGCTATATTTGAAATAAAAAGACAAAATGGTATTATTTTGTATCATTGGTGTTTATTATTTCGACTCGTTGAATTTACTTGATACGTTTGCTAGAGAGGATTCACAGGAAGAAGATAGAAGTCATGAAGATTAAAGGTGTTTCTCCAAAAAAAAGATGAAGTTGCATTGAAATAAAGTGACCAACAATTATATTTTGTATCATTGGTGTTTTATTGTTGTACTGTCTTCATTTTCTTCTTCTACAAAAAATGAATTGTACTATTGATCCTTACTTTCAGAAGGAATGTTACCTCTATTAAGTACAGTGCGAATAAAAATCATACAGCTAGCGTGCTATTATTTCGGTACGGACTCGTTGAATTTACTTGATACGTTTGCTAGAGAGGATTCACAGGAAGAAGATAGAAGTCATGAAGATTAAAGGTGTTTCTCCAAAAAAAGATGAAGTTGCATTGAAATAAAGTGACCAATATTTTGTATCATTGGTGTTTTATTGTTGTACTGTCTTCATTTTCTTCTTCTACAAAAAATGAATTGTACTATTGATCCTTACTTTCAGAAGGAATGTTACCTCTATTAAGTACAGTGCGAATAAAAATCATACAGCTAGCGTGCTATTATTTCGGTACGGACTCGTTGAATTTACTTGATACTTTTGCTAGAGAGGATTCACAGGAAGAAGATAGAAGTCATGAAGATTAAAGGTGTTTCTCCAAAAAAGACGAAGACATTTTAAGAGTGTTTACAAGCCACATTTTCTTTAAAGTTTACTCACTATATCTTCATAGTTAGAGAAATCTTTTCTCTCGTTTTCAGAAACGGAAGGAGTGTTTGTCATTGCAGTATGGTACATATCAGCACAATCATGCGTGTGTAATTTGGTCAAATTGTAATCTATTGGCCATACACGCAGAGCCCAGTTGAGGACATAATCGCATCAACTCACGCTCTTCCGCATCGTCCACTATTGTGCATTCTGCAGTAGGAGAATATGTCGATATTACTGTAATAGGTACATTACCATACGCCAAATAACCCGTTATTATATTTACGGGAACGTGATCAGTCGTATTGTAAGATTTGTAAATACAACATATAGATCTACGCTGTTTATCATTAAGTGGTCGCTTTCCGTTATATTCAGATGCACCCCATAGAATACCATTCTGCTCTTCATGCTGCTGTGCATACTGAGGTTGCTTATGTTGTTTCATACGCGATAAATATTTCTTATAACGCGTTGCAGTTAGACAATTATCTCTACTAATACATGGTATATCAGGTGAAATGGATTCAAAAGCCGTAAAAAATTTTTCTTTTCCTTTAACCATTATACGACCTACTATTCCATAAATATCGTCTTGAGGAACAAAGGGTGCTAACGGTAAATAATTTGCTCCATGATATATGTCTGTACATTTACCTTCATTTGGATATACAACTCGTAAATAAAAGAAGCCCATGAAACTTCTGTAATTGCGAGTACATTCAGATGCTGACCATGGTATGTATACCCAAGGTATTAATCTGTCGTCAGACTCAAATATTGAATTCAATAAGCAACTCCACATTGTATCAAATAGCCAACCTCCTTTATCTAAAGCTATGGCTAAAGGAAAATCTACGTCATCTTTCACATCATATTTAAATTGTAATCCATAATATGAACACAAATCTTTTAATATCGGAGTTGGCGAACCTACTAAGGCATCATAAGTTCCAGACATGACGCAGTGTAGTGATTAAAACATCTTTATTTTTTCAATTATTACACAATGCTGGTTTCCACGATGCAATAAGGTAATACTAATATCGATTTCACTTGCACATACCATAAACACAAATAAAAATTGTAAATTACCATACAATATTTCTCTAGCTTACTGAGCTCTTTCAAATGTTAAAGATTGCATAGATATGTTGCAAATAGAAGATTGTATGGATGTAGTTGTTGCAGTCATAGGTATGATTATCGGATCAGAGCGTGGAGACATGGGAGTAGGTGAAGGAGAAGTTGGAGAAGACATAGAAGATAGCATAGATGTAGTGTTGGTTGTAGTAATAGGTATGATTATTGAATCAATAACTTGAGATATAGGGGTAGAACTTTGCGAAATCGGAGAAACAGTGGGATCAACTTCCATGTATCGGTTATGTTGCTCTGCCAATAATTGGGTCGCTGGTATCAAAGAGGTCTCCACATGATTATTACGTTTCTTTTTTTTACTTATTGTACATTTATCATCATTAATAACATCAATAATGTTCCGTTTTGTAGACACGTTGGTTGGTGTTGATAACAAGATTTCCTCATAGTACTCAGATACACCAGCGAAATTGTTATTGGCGCAAATAACGTTACTATGGGTATGTTTCAGTTGTTTATTAACCATTTTAACCCACTCAGTTGCCAGTTTAACCTTCATCAACTCATGAAATGTACGTAAAGTCATATTGGTTTGATATCGAGTTTCCAAAGCACTCTTTATCCACATTTGTTGCATTCGAGCAACCTTATAAATACCATTAGCAACACGCAATTTCTTTTTAATAGCAGAAGGTTTCCTGAATATATCACTTGAACGATGTAGTAATTTCATAATTTTATGAATCTGTACTATAACTTCGCGAACGTCCTTAGTCAAAGCATCGGCATCAGTATGATAAATAAAATTATAATAAATCATAATTGACTTTGCAATCTCTAACAGTACACTCTTAAACTGGAAAAACTTTTTGTCGGTAATAACATTTGGTATGTAATCTTCCATATCTCGGCATGAAGTTGCATTATGTATATTGATATCTTCTTCTTGTTCTTGATGATCAGTAGTATATTTGTTAGTCTTCCCATCATTCAAGTTGTTTGTCATCTTTTTTTCATCCGTATCATTATTAAACTGTTGAAATTGATGCTCATCATTATCGATATCAGGAGTTGTAGAATTATTGATCTCCGTCGTGATATCCTGAATGGAGAAAAATAAAACATAATCAACATTTTTTAATTTATGTTTCATAAAGTACATAAGTGATATTCCATACCGTTTGCGTTACAATGGCACTTTCTGCTATGTTTCCATTGTTCAGAGCAGTGTGTATGGAGATCCGTTTGATGTCCTTAAATAGTAAAAAATAAATTAATTGTAATCTATATAGTAAAGCTTCGCGAGTATCTTACCTTTTCTTCAGTAATACCTACTTTTATAATCGTTTCAGCATTGAAGGTTTCCTTGCTTGACTCATTAAAATCATTACTAATCGATGAAGTGTTAACGGAATCCATATTAATAGCTGTTGGGGAAGAAAAACACATTTTTTAACCATTGACTTTATAAAGAATGTAAATTTAATAAACAGAACAAAAAAATTACTTACTATTGTGAAGTAACAGGGGGGGGGGAGGCCCGTGCTCCTACTTTTCTCTCTATATAAGTGAACTCACACGGCGCTCATTACTTTTTATACAGAACTGATAAGAGTCTGGCGGGATGTTTTCTCATATCTACAAAAAAACATTCATAACACTATACCACCCTTATCTACTATTTGTCATGCTTTAGTAAGTACCTTTTTGTCCTAAGATAAGACCGGGTACGGGTCTTATCAGCTAAGTAAAAAAAAACAAATCAATGCCATAAGGAGTTTCACGTTTAAACGAGAAACATATAAAGCGCGACCAGAGTGTTTTTATCAACAGGTAAAAGAGACATAAGCGTACACAAAAAATCTATTTATTTTCGTGGTATTCATTTCATTTCATTGAAAAAATGCTCGGAGTAAATGATTATATAAAATCTTAATATCGGGACTTTTCGCCATTCTGTTTACAACGAAATCAAAAATTCGATTAACACGTCCGTTAGTGTGCGGCAGTTTATCTTTCTCGATGCCATCTTCATCACTGGTACATGAGTCGCCCATTTCCTCATGACATGTAGCATCTTCTTCGTTATAGGTTAGTAAATTGTGAATACAATCTTGCAATGTTCTTAATTGCTGCCGTTCTTGTCGTTGTTGTCGCTGTTGCAGGATCCCAACTGTAACGTTACTTGGTTTGACGCCAATGTCGTCGAGATACATAACTTTACAATCTTCTTCAACCGCACAATCGGTTACTGGTAAACTGCAATCGAGGCGTTCCACTTCTTCGCTTGTAATGCCATTTTGATAATAATTAGAAAACAATGTGTCTATGATTGCAGGTGCATGACACATATCATCTAATTCTTGTTTCAATAACATTAAAGTAGTATAGTTGTTATGTTTACATAGCCCACCACATTCATTACAAATATCGGAAGAAGCAGTTCCAAGCATCGATCGTAACATTTTCTTCTTCGTCATACGTTGGTCTTCTTTTTCCTTGTTTTGTTGATGGTGCGAGTTGCTCTCTTTCTTTTGCTGTAGTCGGTGCTGTGAGTTGCTCTCCTTGTTTTGTTGGCTCTCCTTTTGCTGCTGTCGGTGTTGTGAGTTGCTCTCCTTGTTTTGTTGGCTCTCCTTTTGCTGCTGTCGGTGTTGTGAGTTGCTCTCCTTGTTTTGTTGGCTCTCCTTTTGCTGCTGTCGGTGCTGTGAGTTGCTCTCCTTCTTCTGTATTGGAGTTAACGATTGACGTGGGATAGATAGAGTTTGTAATGTAATTAATGTATCCTTTACGTAAGGTTCTCCACGCAATTTTTTTGATACAAGATTGACATCTTCGTCCGATTCCATGTCTTTTAAGCAACGCTTCACGTGCATATTTGAATCTGTCATAATCTAATCCAGTTTTAGTGAATGAAAGAGCAGATACTCTAGCACGAGTAACAGCTTTATGAATGTTGAAGTATGGTTTCACTATTCTGTTGTTAACAACGTACACCGTAGAAACAGTACTTTCGCGAGTAGCACAGTATCCGTTTTTCACAATTACAATGTTCGATATGACTTCGGATGCAGACGGTACAGTGCTATTTATATACCACAACATTTGCGGTGTATTGTTGAGTATTGGTTTTGCATCACTTTTTTTGTTTTCTATATCAGTAATAGAATTGAATAATCTGTGTTCTATAAAACAGCAACATAATGCAATTCTTGTGGTAAAGTTGTCTTCATTAATCAATGATTTCAAATTGACAAGTAAATCTTCAGATCTCCTACGATGCTTAATATGATTCTTAACGCGCGATAATAATGTCGCAATAGCTTTTCTCTTAATTATAGTTACAGTCCGGTTTTCAATACATGTTTTACTTCGTTGATATTTTCTTTGTAAAGTATAATTACACAGTGCTTTTTTTCTATTTTGAAGAACTATGGCATTCATCACACTACCAGTACCACCAAAAGTACAAGAACTGGGACCTGTTGATGTATTTAAGACTACTGGTGGTTATGACGTTGAAAGTATCAATGATGGTGACACTGATGATGACGAATGTGATGCTGCAAGCAGTACAGTTGTAATAAGAAATCCTCCACAATTGGTAATTACCAACAACAACGATGGTATGGAAGACACTGATGTAGAGCGAAGAAAGAAACGGTCGTCTAATAAAGACACTGGTATGTATTTTATGAAATTTGTTTATCGTTTACGCCAATCTTTCTCCCCAAATCCAAAGAATTCTCTGTATAATCCTCCCATTATAAATTCTTCTATTATATATTGGCCAGGTTTACGATAACATTCATATGTATCTGTATTATAAGAAACACGAAGCTTGCCTTCACAATATTGCTTATGATACATCAACAGAGGCATACCGCGTTTGATGTAACGTCTGAATTCAATACTTTCAGTGCCACCATTGTCAGGACCTTGTGTTGCATCAAAAACCCGATTATATTCGGCTTGTTCAGGAAATACAACATTTAAATCGTTAAAATTTAAAATGGCAGGGGCAATTCTACATTTAGAAGCAGCTGAATCCCACCATGTAAACAATGAATGTGGAATATTACTTCTCTCATCCTCATTTAGAGCGGTTTTAATTTTATAATTTTCCTCTACATATGCTATATCCGTTTCAGTTGCGTTAGGCGTTTTAGTTGTAAAGTAACAAAATCGACCCCATTTAGGGTCGGTACCATTGCTTTGTGCTGCTATAAATTTTTCTCGTGTAATGGGATCACCGTCCACGGCATTGCGACATCTGACTGCATTACATCCTTCTCGAGTAAAAACAAATTTCCCACCGGGACATTTTTCTTTGATTTGGATGGGTGTATAATCGGGAAATCTATTTTTATCAGCCCAAGGACATGGATAGTAAATTTCTTCTGACTCAACCCATTTGACGAGATTATCTCCAAAAATTCTAGCAGTCGCAGTGTTTAATCGATTATCATATAATAATTTTGCTTCCGAATATGTAGCGGCATGAATCCAATCTAAATTTGTGGGTTGAAACTTTCCTGGAAATACTTTTAAATTGATATCCGTATTGTTATCATCATCGATGTCATCATTATCATCATTTGTAGTATCGATTTTCGAAGTTGTCTCTTTTATTGTCGCTGAGGTCATATCTGTATTATTTTTGTGTATTCATTTTCATGATGCCATATTTTGATTTTGTTTTTTTTAGATACGAGCAACGAGTTAATTAGTACATTGGAGTATTACATGGACGTTGGATACAGACCGAAAGGAGGAGTTCTTTCAGATATTTGCTGCCCACAAGACACAAATCCAAAATATTATAATTATGGCACTGTGTATGACAAAGCAAGTAGCAAACGGAAAGGTGGTAGTGGTGGTTTGAAAATATCAGAGGGCTCCGTGGAGCAAGAATGTAAAATGTTAATTGAAAAACATGCTTTGGTATATCCCAAGAGAGCAACTGCAAAATATGCAGTTGTTTATGTTGATATATTTGGAAACTGGAATAGAAAGCAACACTTTAGAGACTATATTGCCGATGGATTCATAGACGAAGAAACGGATACTTGTTATAATACGTCTGCAACTACCACCACTGTTGACAGAAAAAATATTTCTCCTTTATTTTTTGAGTACGTAGAGGATGCCCCTGCAGCTGCATTAAAAGAATATGGCCAAGTAATCGAACAACTTGCAACATACCGTGGTTATGATCCAGATCGTTTATTTGTTAAAACAATTAATGGAGTGCAAGATGTGTTTGTGGTACCTTTGAAATATAGAACCTTATTTAGCTTTTTGATACCAAAACATGTTAATGTACTCACTCTGGCTTATAATTGGACCACCTCCGGTAATGATGTGAAACTCATTGAGCAACCCGAACATACTGGTTTACCAATGTCTCTATCTAAGTATCTCTTTCACAGTACATGCAAACCCAGTAGGCCATACGGAGGAAGTAGAGCTAATGCAACAGGTGAAAGTCATCCCATTGTATTTGAATCATCATATTTGTTTGTAATTAATATCACTGATTATGCATCGAAAGAACTTGCTACTGATCACTACAAAAATATCATGGTGACTATGCAACGTACAGAAATGAGACTGCGACAAATCAAGAAGAATGAATATGAGTGATAAAAAATGTACAACTCATGTGTGGTATTGTCCGTATGTTTGTATATACCATCAGAAAATAAAAAAAGGAACAATTTACATATCATTATAACTAAGCATTCTAATTTTGTTCATTTGTGCAATCAGTTCAGGAGTTGCATGGCCTAAATGCTCAAGTACGGCTAGAAAATGATGAAACGCATTAGCATTATTTTCATTTTTTGGTAAGTTTTTAAAATATTGAATGGTATGTCTAATTAACGAAGGAGGTGATGGGGTATTGTCAAAAATACTTTGTATTGCTTTGCTAGATGCAGTTATTCCCCCACCAGCTAGGTCATGAATTTTACTATTTTTGAAGCAAGCAGTTAATAATGCGTACATAGAATCATTTTGAGATGTCATTGGCATCGGTGTGTCTAAATCATATTTAGTTCTAGTGACTAATCCAGAACTGTCATAATGCGTATACGTATGATCTACAATCGCTTGCTTACTAACCGCTAGACTGATACGTGGATCCATACCTACGTGAATAGTATGTGCAGGTTTAACTCGAATGCACGTCTCATAATCATTAACTGCAGTTGTTGTTGGAGCATGTCGAGTGGGTAAAATATCTTTAAAAGGAACTCCCCGAAATAAAGGATGAATTTTATTATAAATCGTAACTTGCTTTCCTGCGTTAAAATTAATGCCGTAAGGCGTTTCCATCGCGCTACTATCAAGCGAACAAATGCCGTGCTCAATTGAGCGTTCATATTGTTGTCGATTAGCATATAACGTTTGCAATGTTTTTTTACGCTTACTAACCATTCTTTTTTCCATATCATTAAGACCCCTGTTTACAAATCTAACATCACCCGTAACCTTATTGTATATGATATTATCCGATGTGAAGTCCTTAGGAATTTCATGTTGCGTAATTCGTGTAAAGCTAAGAAAAGGAGTTGTTTGAGAATTAAATGTAGTGATGAAAAATCTGTGTTTTTGATTTGGTCTACGACGAGCAGCTCTAAGTGCTCTGTTAAGTGATTGTGTGAATTGGACTGGTGCTGGGGAAATTGGAATAAATTGTTTAACTACGTGCTGACACCCGCGTGGTGACTCTTTGATTTCCATATTATTTGGGGGTTTATACGTGTTTAAAGTATTGAGTGCTAATAATTCCGCAATCATTTCAACATTGGACGTGAAACGATATGTATGGTAATTATCGTGATAAGGCATGGTTGTTGTTTTTTAAGTATCAGTTTATTCTTTCATCGGTTTCTTTTGTGCTTCAGCTGCTTTTATAGCCACAATTGACCTGTAAATGAGGTCGTCAAAGGCACTGAACCTGCTTACAGAGAAATCACCACAATCAGCACCACCTACAGGAACTTTGGCATAATTAAATTCTGCAGAATTTTCCAATATCCAATACTTGTCCAAGATGATGTCTTGTGCAGATCTAAATTTAATCCATGGAGATGGTGATGGCATGCGATGATCCGACATTCCGGTATATAATTCCGCTCTTGGATCGACTGCACAGTGATGATAAAAATCCATGGCTAAATTGACGCATATATCTGCAATACGATGAGCCAATGGTTGTTGTGTGATTTCGTAAATCCCCACAGATGACAATGTACTATTAGCATGTTTAGTAATGATGGTTTCCAACCACGAAGACATTTGTAATCGTTTACGCACGATATCATCATCATCTTGAAAAGCTGCATCTTGAATAGAATTTATAATTGGTTGAGGATCATGCATAATCTGCAAAATTTTTGCATGTATATCATGATACATAGGAGCAGCAAATAAACATTCATGAATCGACTCAGCAACATTCATGTATTGTGTACTAAACTTGTAAGGAAGCTTATTACACAAAGATGCAGCGGCAGGACTAAGGGCAAGCGTGTGCGTTGGCCATGAATTTAGTAATGTATCGTATACAGTTCCAAACATGAACGTGAACGTATCCGTCTCGAATACATTGCGAGACACAAACGGCAAGCCACATTCCATTGTAATTATAAACGTCTCATCCTTTTCTCGCTGTTGCAATAATTGCTTATCATCTTCAAATTCGTCATCATCATCTCCTTCTAAATAAAAGACTGTGCATTTGTATGAAATTTCACCAGTTTCATTATCTATTTGTTTTTCACAAATCATCCTATCCGTATATCTAGTGACATAATCCATTAAACATTCTTCTGGTTTCACAAAAGCTGTTTCAGAAATGTTTATAATCGCTTCATCATCACCATCATCATCAGCACGGTCTTTATCGTTATCAATAAATGTTGCTGCTGTCAATGATTGCTCATTCCTTTCTCCTTTCGCAACCCGCAACAATCTATCTACGAGAGCCGGTAAGACTACAGAATTTATTGCTGCGCCACACATTGGAAACGTAAGAGCAGTCTTTGAGTAATAGCACGTACCATTCTCTGTAATACTAAAGTGATCCCTAAATATCTTTATAGTTTGTCTTGTGAACCATTTCCCTGGAAACCAGTCACATGTAATCTCTTTCCATTGCACGTTTGTACCAAATGTGTTAATTAAATTTGCTAATCTAATCGCACCCCATAATGGAGCTATAAACATTACATTGGTCAAATCTCGGTTGAATATTTCATCTGACACTCTTTCATCAACATTATTAACACCACTTGTTTCTCGATCTTCTCTATGATTAGATGTATTTTTATTTTTTGTATCGTGTCTTTCTCCTTCATTCGAAATGCTGCTTTTTATATCATAAGGTAATTGATTATCCATTATAATCATACATTTATTTGTTATCTTGGTAATAGCTATCAAATATAAAATCAGGTAAAGTACGACCTGTTTCAGCGAACAGCCACACTTTAAGAAGTGCTGATATACAATCGTATGTAGGATCACGGGAATATGCTCTAGTGCTAAGCACTATATGTATTAGCGTTATTAGGTTTTCTACATGCTTAAGAAACGTAGGAGAGTTTATCATACAAGTGAATACATCTTTTATGGCGAATGGTGAAATCGGTGCTCGCTTTCCTGTTTCTGGATTGACCAGTGCATAATGTTGACGTTGATTATGTTGCCGTTTATAGTGTTGATTAGGTCTCATTGGAATTGCATATGCCATTGCACTGGTCCTTCCTATGTACGTTTCGCAAAAATGATCATCCAATCTAGAAGTGTATAGGGACCAAAACAGTAACCAGCATGCGTACCAATCAGCAGGCACCAAATCGGGTACCATCACGTTCTCATCGGCATGTTTTTTATTCCAACAATGTCTAGCGTTACACATCAATCTAGTGTGTTCAGATAAACGAAAAGCTCGCCTTGGTACTTTCAATTCATCATACATTGCATCGAGAGGAGGTGGGCTTGGAATTTTATCGTTATATTTCTTAAACATTTGTTCAATTGTAAATGGTTGTTTCATTTCTCGTTTTACAAGACCTCCTGGTAAAAAGCAATGGCGTTTTACCAATAACTCAAGATCGTTAGGGGAAAGAATTGGAAAAATCTCAGCACACATGTTAACGTACACCTGATCTGACTTTTGCGCTGTCCAATTGCTTAGACCAAAGAGATCGTGCCTTGTTAAGTATTCTGGAGCTATAGCAGATACGCGCACATTCTCATGTAATGTGTAAATAACTTTCATGGGTACTCTTTCAGCATTGGTATACGCAGGTGACGTGAAAAATGCACGAGCATTTGTATCAAGCCAGCTTTGCACTGTAGTTGCAGAATCTTCGGGGGGAGGCATGTTATGTAGTTTGGCAAAAACATATGTAAAATGACGTGCGTTAGAGCCACATACGCAAACCGAAAAAAGTGATCCTGCGCTATGTATCAATAATAGTTCGTCGGCCAAATCAATCCATTGATTGTTGCTCTTACGCAGAAAATAAATTATTCGTATTATTTCCCATAAAACAGGACCTAAACTTATTGTTGCATTTGTGTTCGTTAATCTAACGGCCTCGTTAGCAATCAAATCTTTATATGCGTATAATACATCACGTCGTATCATCATTTCATTTGGAACAAACCGTGCATAATCTTTATCGAAATGCACACGTGTGACGTCTTTATTTCTTGAAATCGTGTACTGATCCAGCATATTCATTACTCGTTTAATTTCGGAGCATGTATATGTAATTTTCTCTTCATCTAACCACCAACGCGAAATAAAGTCCTTCATACCATCGAATATAGCTTTACGTAAATTAAATGTATTTTCTTCGGAAGGTGTCCGTTCTGACATTAGATGATGTCTATAATGTTGCTCACACCAGTAAGCGCACATATGTGTTAGTAAGTTCCATAATTCTTCATTATTAGAAAGAGGTGGTGTCGTGAATAAACAACCAATTTCAACCGGATTTCTGCAAATTTTAATAGTTGACATTATTGCATTTTCTTATCCTTATTAATTTGCAAAAATTACATATTTTACTATACACATGCTATTCATGGTTATTCAGTTTTTTTTCTCACATGGAGAAACCTCTCTATCCTCTCAGTGACAGTCATTCCGTAAAAAAAAGTGTTCAACAATATCATCTTGAATCAATAGCGAACGGTCGCTTTACCATGATTAATGATATCATTGTTTCGATCTGTCTTCGTTGTTAATAGCTTTCTACATGTGAATATCAACCCACAAAATTATTCCAAAATATTTGCTTGTAACATATTTTCTAACCAAAAACATACACGATGGCGATGTCATCTCATAAAAACAATATCGCGGTCGTCTTGATAAAAAATAGAGAGTCATTCAATATTTGCTACACTAATCACGTCATTGATTGTCCGACGCGTGCTCTTCTTTCCGAATTGCAAGCACCTGCGGCTGCATTCACAATTGTCTCTCCATTATGCAATATAGCAAGATATATATGTACTTTGCGAAACACGCGCCCTAGTATCAACGGCGATATTGGCAATATTGTTGGAGACACATCATTAACTTATAAAATTGATTTCATTCTTAGAAATTTAACAGTGCAGAAATGCAAATTGCACCATCGGCAGACTATTAGATATTACAATTGCAGTCTAAATTTTATAAGCCGGGTACTGCATATGTTACTGAAAGGCTATAATGGTAGCAATGATTGCCCAGCAATGTTTGGAAATTGTCATTATTTATTATGGACTGTAGGAGTTATAAAACATTTACCTTACATATGTTTATGTTTACCTCAACATCCATTTCTTGTAAATTTATGTAAAATATTAATTGAATTTGTAGATGACATTATTACTACTTGTTATGCTGCTGACTTTAAAAGCGACTTAGATCTTCTCATACAAGTACACGATAATAAAATTGCAACAATACTTGTAGAACAAATTCTTCGAAAAAATGATAAGGTGAAAAATAAAAGGCCAGTAATAATCTTACCTGAAAATATCATTTCACTCAAGACTCGGTTCCGTTTACAGTTAATGAAACTGATTGCAGATCATTCATCCTCTTCAATTCCTTAATGGGTAATATGTATGTTCAGGTGGCAATAGTCGTATTGTAGTTACGGCATAATAATTCCGTAAAGATTGTAAATACAAAGGAATATCACTTTCTTTTACAGTTACAAGACGTTCAGATAATGTCCATACTTCATTGGGAGTCATTAAAGGCTCAGTGGTGTCCATAGGTTCGTTTTGGTCTTCATTGTTGTTTTCCATCAGTATATTTTTATAGATGTTTTACACATCACATTATATATATGTCAATCAATAAATGGGTAATAAAAACAAAACACACACATAAACGTGTAAAATCACATTTGTTTTATTACACTTTTGTACATTTCAGCAAAAACCACATTTTATTACACATTTTTGTATAATTTTAACAGAACCACATTCTTCATTACACTTTGTGTATTTTGGATGGTGTTGGTTCATTCAAATCTGAATCATCTTGTAATCTCTTACTACTATTGGATGATGCACAACTAGTCTCATTGATTATTAAATCATTACCAATGTTTTTATCACTGCTTTCTTCATCTATGTTTCCTCCATCACATTCACTGTCTTCTGGTAAAATCTTATTCGGTGCTGATTGTACCCTTACAGATTCCTCGTCCTCCTCAAATGCCCAATCAACTTGTTCGTATCCTTCGTCATCATTTTCAGATTCATTATCGTTATCGCTTGTTTCAGTGTCACTTTCTTGCTCAAGCTCAATTTCTCGATAAACCTCATCTTCAATGTCATCTTCATCTAATAATATACCATCTATATCTTCATTACAATATATATCATCATCTACCATAACATCAATCTCTTTTTTAATCTGAAAGTTCCTCTTTTTTCTGACTTCGGGAATAACCACAGAATGTGCTTCAGGATCGTCACTGTCACTTGGGTATAAGGAGGGTGGTATGTCTTCTACCATCAGCTTGATATCGGCCAAAGAAAAAAAAGTTTTCAAGTGACACCAGCAATCCTCCGGAAGATCATTGACGCTTTGTCCAATAAAATGTTGAAATAAGTCTCTGCTGTTATATTTCAAGTATCGCTTGAAAGGTGCTATGACTCGATCGACATCTAACGTAGATTCTAGAGAATCTTTAACTGTTTTACGCAATAAAGGATCAGGAAGCATTATTTCAAGCATGATTTTATCTAATGAATTAGTAGGTAGTTGACCAGCAACAATGTTCTGTACTACTCTTCCCAACATCATTCTGTTGCGAAAACACACTTCATTAAGCGCTACATCTTCCGATGAAGATGGCATCATAGTTTCAATGCTCATCAATGTGAAATTACCTATATATCTGGGGTCCTTAATGACGCTATTCACAAAGTATTGTCTATGAACATAAGGAATGTGATACATTTTCAGATTATATACTGGATTCCGCTTAAACAAAGAATGTGCCATAACAATACCAATACGAGTATCTTCAGCTGGTATGTCTATCAGATCAATATTCTTAAGCATAATGCTCGTAATCATGTCATGTGTACATATAGATTTCATTAGTTGTATACGTATATCTTTATCATCTTGTATTGTGAATGGAACGTCATGAAACCCAAACGACACAGTCTTCAAATTCATTAACGATATAACACAATTTAGAGCATGTTCATATGTATTATAGCTATTATCGCTCAAATTATAGTCAATCTCCAACACTGTCACATTGGTTACTGAGCATAATGCAACGATATCGTCCATTATAGTGCAATGTACGTCCACAATCTGTTCTGTGTTACGTTCAATATCTCGTATCGAATTTGCAATTTGATTTATATGCAACACATTAATACCTTTTTCTCGAGCCATTGTTAGGAGTTGTAGTGTTGGCATCCGCACTGCTAATACCTTCAGTTTGGTAAAATTTTGAATCAAATACCTCAATGGATCCATTTCTATATGTTTACATCCAAACATTTCATCAGGGTAACCTTCCCATTGCCACATGCATTTTTTGATAGCAAATAATCGTAATTTGTCTGGCTTAAGGGCATTTATAAGTGCCCAATATTCTGCTATTGTAACGAACACGAATCCACCCGATGGCTCCTCCATGGTAATATCCAATTCTTCAATACAATTATTACGAGGTATGAATTCTCCCATTTCACATAAATCTATACCAGCAACCCACGCGGTGTAAGTCACATTTAATGTCTTCAAGAACGAGCATCTCGTTAGATGCTTTAAAATAAGCCATACACGCTTGGCTTTGAAATCGTTATGTCCAATCTAGTCAAATATGGGGCATTTATGGATACTATTCGTACAATAACGTTATTGCATGGTACTACGGGCATGTATAAAATTCATGATGGTTATACAAAAATGCCATTTACTGGAAAGTCATGGATGTGGGAATGTTTAGCTACACACCAATTAGAACTTCCTGAGATGAGGTGTTTCAAAGAGATAATATTCACACATGCTTGTAAGAATGAATCTGGGATGCCAAAAAATATGCTGTTACACACTGCTCAGTCGTCTGACATTTCGCCAAATGGTAATTGGGATTGTGAAAAATTTATTTCAGTAAAAGATGAGATATTTTCTCTACTCGATATAAATCACAATAACAGTAATAGCACGTTGGTGTTTAAATTATGTAATGCCAGCAAACCTAACAGTAGAACTATGTACTTTAACAGTACTTTTGCAGGTCCTCCAAGACTAACTGCAATAATGTATTTCAACTTGTATGATTTGTATGATCCTCAATACATATATGATATACGCCCAACCTCATTTGTAACTGAATTAGTTGGTGAGAAGAATATTAAAGCTAATGTAGAAGTGCATATACAAGATTGTAAACGCATTTTTCAGCTTTTTGATAAAGAAGTAGTTCTGAATTTCTTCAGATGGCTTTTTGCTATTGCAAGTGCTGTAAAGATTCAATTAAATTACGATGAATATCCACAAGGAGTAACAGACATACTATCTTGTCTGAAAGATAGAGATGTTTTTTCTATCTATATGGTGCCTTTACGAACTTTAGAGATTGACCTAATTGCTTCTATTGATGTGGAATCAACCACTTTTAGAGGAGCTTTAAAAGAAGCTACTCGAACATTAATTAGAGATAAAAAATTGAAGGTTTACAACGTTTTTTTTAATCATGTTCCAGTAACCAGTGAGTTATCAAGCCACACATGGTCGGATATTTCTGAAAGGTTTGGAATTTGGGTGTATAATGGAATTGTACATCCTACTATGAAGAAAGTTGTTAAATTTGTGACATGTTCAGATGGATTGAATGAAAGGAAAGATTTGTTATATCTAGCTAGAATTTATTATTCTCAACAATGGTTTAGAACATTGGTGTTACAGCAAACAAGACAAATATCTAATTGGCAAAAGCAGGCAATGCTGCAATGTTTCATGATATCCATGAAACGAACTATTAATCGCAAATTTATTGAAGGAGAAATCGACCATGTATTATACGCAATGTCAATGTACGATTGTAGACCAATAAAGTGGAAATGTCGTAAACATATTTTGCAATACAATATATTGCGAGATATGTATACATATGATAAGGCTAAATATTATAATTATGGAAAATGTTTCAAATATGCACCTTCTTCTTTTTTGTTTGTATAGGTTTAGATTACAGCAGAGAAAACATGGTTATGTTGTGTCCATATTGTCATTACCGTCATTTGTTTTCTTTATTATTGGTGAATGATGTAATTTGATATAGCGATGATGATTTTGATGCAGTTACACCAAATAAAGGAAATATTGGTTCATCCTCGTTTACATTTTCTTCTTTGCACCCTTTTTGTTTGTATATGTTTAGATTATAGCAGAGAAAACATGGTTCAGTAGTATAATGATTCGTTGGAACGTTTTATAACTCATGTTTGGTTGTATGCATCCATTGTATCCAAGTTATGTTGTGTCCATATTGTCATTACCGTCATTTGATGTTTTCTTTATTATTGATGAAAATGATGTAATTTGGTGTAGCGATGATGATGATTTTGATGCAGTTACACCAAATAAAGGAAATATTGGTTCATCCTCGTTTACATTTTCTTCTTTGCACCCTTTTTGTTTGTATATGTTTAGATTATAGCAGAGAAAACATGGTTCAGTAGTATAATGATTCGTTGGAACGTTTTATAACTCATGTTTGGTTGTATGCATCCATTGTATCCAAGTTATGTTGTGTCCATATTGTCATTACCGTCATTTGATGTTTTCTTTATTATTGGTGAATGTAATTTGGTGTAGCGATGATGATGATTTTGATGCAGTTTCACCAAATAAAGGAAATATTGGTTCATCCTCGTTTACATTTTCTTCTTTTGCACGATAAAGTTTTGCCTTAAATGCAATATGTGCATCTGGCATTTGGATAGCATTTAACCACCACTGGGGGTGAGAAACGTTTGATTTCTGTAATAATTGTAAGTTTGAATGTTTCACTATAGTGTTTATAGCTCCATAAAGAGTCCTTGAAGCCATTGGGTACGAGCAATTTACAAGTACCTCAGTAATGGCAAGAGGTATGGACAATGAGGTTGTTAATGGATATATACATTCAGCATCGCCATTATACCGTTTATCTAAAATCAATGCTTGTTGAGTAATATCTCGAGCAGATTGTATGGATCGAGTTATTATATCTTCTTCAATGTTATTTATCGCTTTAACATTCTTTTGAAGTGTGGATCTAGACATTATTTGTTATCTATAGAAAACCACATGTGCAAACACCAGTGTTACCAATATATATAGGTATAGGTATTTCTTAGCGCTCTTTTCAATATAGTGATTTGAGGTTAATCGTCAATAGAATGAAGGGATATGCTTTTTTAAGAAAATGAGATAACGACAGAGGTATATTCACAGTGTTGTAGATAGTGAGAATAAACATAGATTACTCTAAAGGAGTGGTGGTGATAGGAAGAGGATAAAAAGGCCTGCAAGTACACCCGAGTTCATTCTAACTGTGCCGTCCTTTGTGTCTACACAGCGACACTATGCCGGTAGTTATTCCCGATCAACCCCTTGAGGGTGAACACTATGATATGGACATCGCAAGTATGTGTTATGAAGAAAATAGGGTGAGAACATTTGCTAGTGGATGGCCGCATGAGACTCCATCGCCTAGAACGATGGCCAGAGCTGGATTTTATTTCATGAACCAAGAACTAACCACGGATGTGGTGAAATGTGTCGTCTGTAAAGGAGCTCTCATGTTGTGGTGTGCCGCAGATGATCCTATAGTGGAACATGCGAAACATTTTCCTAACTGTGCGTATATCAACGAATTATGCAGAGGTCAAGATGTATGCGGCTTATATGATACTTTTGGAATAGTACCTATTGTTGGAACCCCACTATATCCACAATACTCAACATTGGAATCAAGAGTGCAAACGTTTAGCAAATATAAGTGGAATAATAACTATTCTCCTTCAGCACTTGCACTTGCAGGTTTCCTTTTCACTGGATATGAAGACCTGGTGAAGTGTTATTTTTGTGGCGGTGCTTTATGCGATTGGAAAGCAGAAGATATTGCATGGGAAGAACATGCTAAATGGTTACCTCTATGTAATTTTATATTAATGATGAAGGGTAACCAATATGTTAATAAGTGTCGAAATGGCGATAAAGAAGGAAAGGAGACGCTACCCATTCATCGACTACCAAGCAACCGTTCTTCTATAATTGATTATGAATCAGAAGCAATAATGTGGATGGAATCACGTCCTATCAAGGACTATATGGAAATAATGGAACTATCGCAAAAAGATGTGAACGCTACATTGCTGACTACTATGAAAGTGCAAAATAGCGGTTTCGCAACTATTAAGGATGCTTTTCAAGTTGTAATAGAATTTTATCATGGCATTATTAATAAGAAAAGTGATGAAGATAGTGATGCCAATGAAGAGGAAAAGAATACATGCAAATTGCAGTGTAAGGTTTGCATGGAAAATGAAGCAAATATGGCAATATTACCTTGTGGGCACATGTCTACGTGTATACGATGCATTTCAAACCTATCCAACTGTCCAATATGCCGCAATATTATTAAAGGTGTCATGAAAATCTTTTTATCGTAGAAACAAGAATAAACATCACTTATGATCTTTATTTTTTTGTGATGTCTACAATGTGATATTCCATAGCAGATGAAGAGGAGAGAGAGGATTACTCAGAGCCCTTCATTAGCATACAACACTCTTATATGTTGTGTGGTTAATGATGTGTTTTTTATAGTAAACATGAAAAGAATAAACATCTGTTATGTTCTATGTGATTTTTGTGATGTCTACATATTGTCATATTACACAGAAGATGAAGAGGAGAGAATTACTCAGAGTCCTTCATTAGCGTGACAACACAAGCAAATTTAATACGTGTGACTACAAATGGAACATACACAGGTAGATGTGCGTGTAATACATGACAAATAAGTATAAGTTCCTGGTGGTACTGGCACAAAAGGCCGTTTTTCCAAGACTAATAATAATCTTGAAACGTCACTTAGTACCATATCTGGTATTTTTTCGTGCAGAACATAGTCCTCATGAGTAACAGATGTCATCGCCATTAGTTTACCGGTGCTGTCCAATGGGCGATGTACAGTTATATCAGCTGGAGGTATTCCTTCAATATCACTGTCATTACAGTGTAAATTTCTATTCCACTTGGCGTTATGAAAAGAAGCATACATAATTTTTTTACTGGGTGGATTATCGTTATCACTGTCATAGTCGGTAATAGGAATGGTACTTTGTCCCTCTTGATTGACTGATCCGTGTCCCATCTCGGCAGCAGCTTGCACTCCCACATCGTTCGTTTCTTCGGCAGCAGCTTGATCTGTATCCACCTCAACGTCTTGCTCTCTTGCTTCATCGTCCGTTTCTTCGGCAGCAGCTTGCACTCCCACATCGTTCGTTTCTTCGGCAGCAGCTTGCACTCGCACATCGTCCGTTTCTTCGGCAGCAGCTTGCACTCGCACATCGTCCGTTTCTTCGGCAGCAGCTTGCACTCGCACATCGTCCGTTTCTTCGGCAGCAGCTTGATCTGGTTGATCCACCTCTTGCTCTCTTGCTTCATCATCCGTTTCTTCAACATACTCTTCTTCTTCAGTCTCTTCATCGTCTTCATCGGCAAGGTCTTCAATAATGTATTCATTCAATGAATGATCAGCATTTCTTGTTTCTACATCATCTTCTTCGTCATCAGAATGAAAATACGGATATTTTGCATACTGTGTATAATATAACGCTCTATGCATGTAGCGTTTGCTTTCACACGTACGAGCAAGCTCTAATAGTAATAGATTCCTCATTTGTAACCCATTAACCGCTCTGAAATCCACCCAGAAATTCATACTATTTCCAAAGTATGTATCCAAGATATAGGTGAGCATGAATGTATTTGGCAGTTCTATATAACGAAATGTCAAGTGTGTTCCATGCATGTAGAGCATGAATAAGTTGCAAACGTTAGTTATACGATCAAGAAATGTTCGATCACCTTCTGCTCGTGCTAAAGCAAGCACTATGTCAGTTTCATATTGTTCTTTGATTGTATCTTCATCTGCTTCATTTCTCTTTCTCTTATTCGTTCGTTCCTTACTGGCTGTAGATACAGTAAGTTCTCCACTTCTCTTTCTCTTATTCGTGTCATCCTTTCCAGTATCATCATATATATCAGTACCAGTGCTGGTTGCAGATATAGCAGCTTCTTCACTTCTCTCTTTCTCGGCTGATAACATGAGAGTGTGTTCGTGAAAGCAAGGAAACTTGATGTCCATTCCTGAACATTCGTATGCGTGTGCAGCGAATTTTACCTGTGAAGCTACGTTCTCGATTATTCTATTTGGTTGCAGCAATGTATACATTTCCATCGGTGCTTTGTTTATGGAGTTTGCAATGTACCATAAAATAGGTGATAAACAATATATGCTATACTTGCGCATATTGATACAGTTATAGTCCACAAACTGTAGTACGTGGGGGGTATACTCTTTCTTATTATGACTGTATATATACATAATTCCGTCAATAAGAATCATTTCTCGAATACAGATGCCAATGTTTATGGTCACTAAAAATGGTATTTGGATGTTTAAATGTTCAGCTTGATCGATACGTTTTTCATGGATTACTTCCGTGTAATAAGTCTTATGGAGCAAATTCACTGTTTTTACGTTTCTGCATTGATACGGACTTTCGTATGTCACATTCGAATGAGGAATTGAATATATAGTATCATCTTTCGAATCTGTGTCCGACATAAACACATGTAGCAGTGTAGAAGGCTGATATTCGGGGTCTATGCAAGACCAATGATATATATATAATTTCTTAGATCTAACATATCCAAAACATTGTAATCTTAGCGTATTCATAATATCTACATCCAGTCTAATGTCTACACGATTTTCGCGATTTTCCATGTTCTTTATAAAACTAGCAATTACATTTGATGTTACATGATGGTGATTAGGAAACCGCACGTGATCCGCGCATGTGTCTACACAAAAATGATGATATGCTTTATAAAGTTCATCACATGTATACAGATCCATTACATCCATGATGTGTTCAGGTGGATTTGACCAATGCATTGGTGAATATGTCTTATTTAAAATATTAACATCTGGAGTGGGCATTTCAGTATCAATCCATTGAAAAAGTACTATACTGGACACTTTTAGATGTCTTAGTGCTTTAAGCGTTTCAATTACAAATTCTTTGTTAGGAGCTACTGTACGAGATAAATCAAGTCTGAAACATGTTTGCTGTTTGTTGTCCTCATTGATTCTATTAATTAAAGAACCTAGCCGATTATATCTTGCCTTGCACACGTATCGAATGTTTAGCAGGAATGGTTGGCATGGGTTAGCAACGAATGCATGTTCCAATTTCGTTCCATCAAGTAGCGTCACATACAACTCCTTTAGACGAGATGCGTTATTTAACGCATATAACATTGCAGTTGCTTGGTAGTTATGCTCAAAAGCAATTCCATCCAAGTCGATGCACGTTAGGCGAGAAGCGATTGCAGGTGCCAGTGATACTTGGAAAAAAAAATCGCTCACGACCACAGGAGATTGAATCCAAAGCTTCTGAAGGTTGTCGAACGTTGCAATCAAGCAGGGTAGTCGTCCGTTTGAGTCGATACATTGCACAAACAGTTCCTTGATGTTATTGGAGGTTTGAATCTTGCCGAATTCTTCTATTGCACTAGATGAGAGCAAGTACGGAGTTACGTCCATCGATGAGATGCAGCATTTACTGTGATTAGTAATCACGGTAGTCAAGCAATGCAGTCCATCGTCCATGTAACGATGATAATGTAATTCATTGGTGGCTATTATATAAGGAGCAGCAATACTTTTCAGCCTACCTCTACACAGCTTCAAGCCTACACTTAATAAAAGTCTTTTCACGAGAGTCGCTTCATACACCTCTTTGCATGTGAGCGACATCATGCTTTTGGTGCTGACGAGCAAGTATGATGACGAGCCTATATACAGTGCCGTACAACGTGCATGACGTCAGCAGGGAGTCGACGTAAAGTATTATCTTGCTTAAAAAAGAAGGGATAAGTTATGATAGCTGATAGCAGACGTTAAGTGTCACATGTGATAACGAAAAGATACCATTATTGTCATTGTAGGACAATGCACCACCTCAATAATAGATATATGCTGTCCACAAATGATTTAACATCTGTACGCATTCTCTACGAAACTGCGTTTAGCAATACCATTCTGGAGGCATTTTTTTAGTGTAATGGCTGTTCTCGTGCACAAAGCCTTTCTTTCTATGTGTTTTATAATGCTGTTCTCGTATTATAAAGTACGTCTTTGTTTAGTAATGTTGTCAACAGGCATAAATTTTAACATAGTGTATTTTTTTTTCATTTTTTATTAGTAATGATGGTAATATATAGAATGAAAGGGGTGGAGCGGGCACTCTTATCTTATCAGTAGGTAGATAAGATGTATCTTGATTACGTTATCGGCCTATTAGAAAGATGGAAGGTTCCTACGTGGCTGCAGTCATCGCCTTCATGTGAGATGGTACTAGAGAAAAAAGAAGACGAAGAATGTCGATCACACACTTCAAAAGATCCATGGGACAAACAACAGAGGATATCGTGTATGGAATATTACGACGTTTCAGGAAGGTATCTGCTGGAAGAAATTATAAGCAAGAAGTTATCTGTAGACACTAGGAATTGGTATGTGGAGCAATTATGCCGACAATATCCAAATCTGCAACCGAAAGTGATTGCCGATCATGTGTATTTTGTGACTTCAAACAGCAAGCAAGTGCCCGCATCAGAAAGTGATGGAATTAATGATGCTGATGTGAGTGGTAATAATACAGCAACAACGGATTCTGCAATTTCATACCACTATCGTGTTTTAAACAAATATATGGGAAACAGGATTGCTCAAGTTACCGAAGATTTGATGTTAAAATCAACTCGAGATTCCAGTAGTATCTATGTCACGGACTCTGAACTTGTTCCAATAGATGCTAAAAATTGGTATGTATATTCCATGGATAATTTATCCGATGTGATTCGTATGATATTTCAGAATGAAAGCATAGCGACTGGAGATCTCAATAATGAGTTTTGCTCGTGCCATATAAAATCAGATGGTACGTACAAGACTTATAATGTCCACACTGTTATGCAACTAAAACGTTTAATACGAATGATGAAACCAAAGTGGTGGTGGGGTGAACACGAAAAGGTGATTGGGATATATGTGGATTTCACATACGCCAACAACTCATATGGTCATAGGAATAACTACCAATATATAACTACGCAAGATGGGCATATAAATTTTGATAGTACATGTAAGATTGTATATGAAGTTGAAATGAAATATGGCACCTCCATACTCAAGAGGCTTGTGACTGATCGACTAATTGGTATTAGGTATCTTGTGGACGTTATTGTCAATGAGTGGTTCATATTTCCAACACCATCGCCTGTGGCTACAAATGTTGATCAATCACAGCATCAGCATCAGACGCCAGGATCACAGACTGTATCGATACATAACACTATACCATCATCAGACTCTACAGACGATGATCTATTAAGAGCATTGATGGAAAGCGATGAAGATGCAGAGGATAATGAAGATGATGAGAATAATGCAAAAGAGTGTGAGGAGAATTATGAAGAAGATAAAGAAGATGAAGAGGAAGATGAATATGAAGATGAAGAAATCAATGCAGATACATACAGAGAAGAATTACAACACCAACAATATCAAAGTATATGGATGATGTTGCGCAGAGGAATAGAGAAGGCTACAATGAAATATTTTGACATGTTTATTTCATCCGATAGCACTCCTTCGTCATTACTTTCATCTCTCAATGTTGACCCACCACATATGGTGAATCAAGTAGTTACCCAGGGTGTGGTGATTTCTATGTTGTCCGATAATGCATGTATAATCGGATTAGATTCCAATATGGCTGTAGATTCGAATTATGTCACGTGCTGCGTTGCCACTCGTTCATTTACATGTGATAGAGAACTGCTAGTTGGAGTGTTGAATGAGTGTATATTTAGCACTATTCATCCTAATTTGGAACTTATGGATCGATATACCATGACTAAAAGAGAATATAAGGTTATTGCACATATGATTAGATTTGGTTATGAAGCTTACGTTGGAATGATTAAAAGATTGAAGTGTGTGCACGTTCCATACACGATTCCATCTAGCGACATGCCGTTTGTGAATGCAGTTCTGCAGAACGTTACTCCAAACAGCATATACAGAAAGCGCTTTGACGGTACCCGTGTTACTACATACAGTAGACGTGCTAGAATAGTATGGTTCAATTTTGTTGCATCATGCAGTCCTATAGTGCTAGTTGATCACGCAAATAGTGGTAACGTATATTACTTTTTCAAAACATCTGCCCCTTACATAAACACATTTGTAACATATGCATTACCTTCTCAACATAGCCGTTTATTTATAGACAAGGAACTGGTGGTTGATACAGGACATACCTTTCGTGATTTTCTGAACTTAATAATTAAGCAAGTATCCGTGGTAACACGTCGCAACAAGAGCGTGGGTTGTATAACCGATACACCAGCATCATATCAGAAAATACATTTTGTTTTCTGGGAAGGTAAAGGAATGAGCATAAATGACCAGTTTGGTGCTGCGTTTGAGAAAGCCATTAAAGTACCCAGTTTATACCCAAAAGAAGTTCATGTAGCACCGACATACGTCATTGTGGATGTTAATGATCCAGGGCGAATGTTATACGATAGCAGAGTACGCTACAGCGTGGATAAGCCACCTAGTGGTTACAATCGTACGTATACGATGACTGTTGAAAATTGGTGGACGAAAACTAACGCATATCTTGGCAATTACTACACTGCAAATGAATTGGTCTATTTTGGAGGTAGTGCAAAGAAAAATTTAGATTCACGAACACCGACCTCCACCGTGACCACAACCGTGTACATATACATTTCTACTCAATATAGTGCCCACTGTTTCGAGGCAGTCTCTGTAGTGGGTGCAGGGAGAAAGTTGGCGCTCCACACGTTAAAAAAACAAAAAACCACAAACTTCCACTCACTCGATACAAGTTACTATTATGGTGGAAAGGGTGGTAGAGTGTATCAAAATTATGATGATCTCATTCAAGACAGACTAGGATGGGCAGCAGCCACTCATCATGCACCAAGTAACCAATGGACTAAGGATGCAATTCTACATGCAATACCACATGACGATTGTATGGTTTTTGATGGAGTATGTACTGACGTGTATGTAAACAATGTGGTACCAATACCTTTTGAAACACTCGTGTTTTTAAAATGTATTTGCAGTGGAAGAAAGCCAGACGACAGCGAGCGAGCATGTATGATCGGACTCAGAACCTACGTGGATCATTTCTTAGGCATCAAAGAGCAACAAGACCCTCGTATATTAAATGGTATAGGGACTATTGTGGCTCGTAATATTTTAGATGGAGATCAAATAATTAAAGCCATCACCAGCATTAATCCATATGCATCCAGAGATGAGCAATGGCAGTTTATAAAGGATAATGCTGGAAATAATGTTCGTTTGTTAAACAATTTGGATTCGTTGCTGCTCAGTTGTCGCAGTACATCATCTTCGAATGATGCAATTTTGAATGAAGATCCATGGTTCACTACAACTGCAATTAAAGAAGAAGAGAAAGAAGACGAAAACTAAAGAATAAAGAGGTAGTAAAATAACACGAAATAAACGATATTGCTTTAATCACATATTATTCTTTATTAATATGTAACAATTACATCAGTGTTTTATTTTATGTGAACCTTCACTGGCAACATTTGGTAATTATTATTATAATATGCAGAAGAGATATACGTTATAATTTCCATTATAAGTGTTGTGAATGTTCTAACGCTATCTCCAATGTCAACACTTGTTGCAGGAGCATCGTCTTTCATTGTTTCAAATACACTTGATGATTTCTCTAATGAAGAAACAACTGAAGACAGTATGTACTTGTCCCCTTCTAGCATCATCTCGGTCACTGTAGATCCAAGAATCCCAATGCGGACTGTGATGATGGCAACATTTTGGTCTCTTTCTGGAAAAAAATAGAAATAATTTTTACTATTGTTTGGTGATAAAGTAAGCATTAAAAATTTTACCTATTTCTAATAAAGAAAGCATCTGTAGTTCTATTGTCATAATCCCTAACTATCTGTACACGATTCATTTTTAGTACTGAATACACGCAACATTTACTTTTTCAATAAATAAAATTATTGGTTCTTACCTGAAGTATTGAGGATCTTGAGCACTGATAGTAATTTTCGCATCTTGGTATTACTTAATGCCGATGGTGGGCGTTGCAGTGGAGAGTTGCGCATATGCAGGATCTTCTTCAGATTGAGGAAAGGGTCTTGCCGTACATAAAGCAATTTCAGGCAGTCTCTTGAGCACATGTTGAGTAAAATGGCATAAACATTTCGAGAGATATGTTCACATGGCATCTGGTCAATAATCACAGTATTGACACACTTGCACCGTTTTCCAATTAATGAAAGTGTGTTCATGGAAGACACCAGACTCTCCATTGAAGTGCTTGAACACCAGCCATCCACTAGAATTTCCTTCACAAGAAGTCCATAGTGCTTAAGGAAAATATACATTGCAACACCAGCAACTCGCTCCATCTTCTTGCTACATACACTCAATGGTCGATTGACTAAATACAGCTTGATTATCGGTTCCAAACGAATCATATCTATATCCATCCAGTCGACCTGTACGCTTACGTACATTAGGATTTGATTCCAAATGGGTAAACTACTTCTACTCGCATACGGACATAAATGTGGTATTTCTTCACATCCTTGAACAACAACTTCTCCAAAAACATATTGGTAATACATGGTTTCATATAATGATAAACTTGATAAAAGTTCTGACACTGAATTCAACTGTGGCTCCAACAGTCTAATCTCACGACATAAATCAGTTAGGAGTTCTAACTCGACCACCTCTCTGTGCCGTTGTTCTCTCGGCATCTTATTGTCGTGCAAGTGACGACAATGAGCAGCCCAGCCACACGATACCCGAGCGCTCCAGATAAATATGTCCGAGTAACCCCCTCCCCTGCAAGCAAGCGGAGAGTATGTAACGTCATCATTGAAATGATTCCCTTTTTAAGTACGGTTGCGATAAACGACTCTCAGGGATAATACAGCGTTTCCGATAAGTCAACGCTTAAGAGCACAAGCACCGAGAGTCCTTCGTTTTTATCGGTAATATATCATATTGCACATATTATTTCTAACGCATGAGTCTAAGTGCATCCCCGACCACGCTTCCAAGAACTTTTATCATATCTCACTTTCCTAGAAGCACCGTATCATATGTATACCGAACACCGTTTGCAAATGCAGTACATTTTTCCTGCCGCGCTCCTTAAAAGCACAACACAGCATTCTTATACGCGCTCCGATAAAAAAAGACCTACGCACACATTCACTGACACCACACACGCTCCTTGATAAAACAAAGCACTTATGCACATGTATGCACAGTATTAGATATCACCACTTGCACTCCTCATGAAACTAGAAAGAAAAATTCCGCGCTGATGCGGCACAGATGGGCCTATATAATATCGTCTTTCTCTCGTAAACCCGCTAACGCGGCACAGATGTGCCTATATAATATCGTCTTTGCTCTCTTCCATGCATGCTTCTTCCAAATCGGAAACCGTGAAGTGTTGTATCCACTGCTACCAGCAACCAAGGTTCTTCCATCCGCTGTTGCTAGTCGACAATACTCTCAGTCAAGATGCAACGTACCAGCATGCTACACGGTGTTTCAGAAGCACTCGTGAAGGCGAGTAATCTTCCTGAAGAAATGATTGCTACAGCACAAGACGTTCTTGGACCAAGTGCCATGGAGGATTTAGAATTTGGTACACGAATGGTGAGCGTATTGTCATATTTGACAAACTACAACACATGTAATGCTACCAGTCTACACGAACTTACAATGCAATATGGAAGAGCATACCACAAGTTACGTGCTGAGATGGCAAGCATCCCATGTATGCCATTACTTGAAATCCAAAAGACTGCTGTTGATTTGACAGAACAGCATCTCCAATTTTGGAACAAACGTTTCACAAGTTTTTTAGTATTTATTAATCCAACGACCGGCTTAACATTGAAAATAAGCGCGCTACCCAGAGTGTGTTTTGGCAATTGTTTTGACAAACGACATTCTTATTTGCATAGTAGTTCCTTTGATTTTCTTGCGTTTTTGTATATACACGGACAGCGCATAAAAACAATCCACTCATCTGTAAGTGGTATATTTCCTGAGATAACAGAGCATAAGTCGTGCATAATGGATACTGTTAAAGCAGCACTGCAAACCTATTGTGTTAATACAGATACTGTTATGTTTAAATACCGTATGCCTTGGTTTTTAGATTGCTTACGTATTAAGCGGGTTATGGGCATGCAGGATTCAGTATTGGCCCAATTATACAGTGAAGATTCCACATTGAACACTGCATCAAACACTACACTATCACATGAACCTTATCAACGTTTCAAATTGTTTGATGCCTTTATGCATTTACTTTCATTAAATGCTGAAGTACTTACAAGAATTGACATAGTTATTTCAGAAGACAATGTCTTGCTTTTGTTATGTAACAGTACTGGTCTTGCTGCATGCAAGTCCTTAAAAAGTCTAACACTCATGTTTATGTTCATGCAATTTTCGGTATGGACAATGATACAGTCAGTTGGAAATATGTATCGCTGTTTTTTTATGACTAAATTAATGGAAAAAATACCGAGCTCAAAATTAGAAACACTAGATATGATATTTAATAATAGCGTTGTTATTACAAAATTTGATTATTGGACTATTGCATCGAAATTAAATCCTGAAACAATACGACGTATCTCAGTTAAATGGTGTCACGCACGAGGAGATTATCCACAATTTCACGATGAAAGAAGTACAGAAAAATTTTCATTAGCACGTGACCCCTTGGAATATATGTTAAAGGAATTCAAGAAATTAGAAGAATTGCATGTGCGCGTTCCAAATTATGCGTTATTTGAACTCGCTAAGAAAAATAATATCAATATTGTCGATGCAATAGTCCAATAATCAAATTTTGTAATAACAACGCTATTATTAAATATCATATCTAGTGTTTCTAATTTTGAGCTCGGTATTTTTTGAGCTCGGTGGTACTGGCACAAAAGGCCGTTTTTCCAAGACTAATAATAATCTTGAAACGTCACTTAGTACCATATCTGGTATTTTTTCGTGCAGAACATAGTCCTCATGAGTAACAGATGTCATCGCCATTAGTTTACCGGTGCTGTCCAATGGGCGATGTACAGTTATATCAGCTGGAGGTATTCCTTCAATATCACTGTCATTACAGTGTAAATTTCTATTCCACTTGGCGTTATGAAAAGAAGCATACATAATTTTTTTACTGGGTGGATTATCGTTATCACTGTCATAGTCGGTAATAGGAATGGTACTTTGTCCCTCTTGATTGACTGATCCGTGTCCCATCTCGGCAGCAGCTTGCACTCCCACATCGTTCGTTTCTTCGGCAGCAGCTTGATCTGTATCCACCTCAACGTCTTGCTCTCTTGCTTCATCGTCCGTTTCTTCGGCAGCAGCTTGCACTCCCACATCGTTCGTTTCTTCGGCAGCAGCTTGCACTCGCACATCGTCCGTTTCTTCGGCAGCAGCTTGCACTCGCACATCGTCCGTTTCTTCGGCAGCAGCTTGCACTCGCACATCGTCCGTTTCTTCGGCAGCAGCTTGATCTGGTTGATCCACCTCTTGCTCTCTTGCTTCATCATCCGTTTCTTCAACATACTCTTCTTCTTCAGTCTCTTCATCGTCTTCATCGGCAAGGTCTTCAATAATGTATTCATTCAATGAATGATCAGCATTTCTTGTTTCTACATCATCTTCTTCGTCATCAGAATGAAAATACGGATATTTTGCATACTGTGTATAATATAACGCTCTATGCATGTAGCGTTTGCTTTCACACGTACGAGCAAGCTCTAATAGTAATAGATTCCTCATTTGTAACCCATTAACCGCTCTGAAATCCACCCAGAAATTCATACTATTTCCAAAGTATGTATCCAAGATATAGGTGAGCATGAATGTATTTGGCAGTTCTATATAACGAAATGTCAAGTGTGTTCCATGCATGTAGAGCATGAATAAGTTGCAAACGTTAGTTATACGATCAAGAAATGTTCGATCACCTTCTGCTCGTGCTAAAGCAAGCACTATGTCAGTTTCATATTGTTCTTTGATTGTATCTTCATCTGCTTCATTTCTCTTTCTCTTATTCGTTCGTTCCTTACTGGCTGTAGATACAGTAAGTTCTCCACTTCTCTTTCTCTTATTCGTGTCATCCTTTCCAGTATCATCATATATATCAGTACCAGTGCTGGTTGCAGATATAGCAGCTTCTTCACTTCTCTCTTTCTCGGCTGATAACATGAGAGTGTGTTCGTGAAAGCAAGGAAACTTGATGTCCATTCCTGAACATTCGTATGCGTGTGCAGCGAATTTTACCTGTGAAGCTACGTTCTCGATTATTCTATTTGGTTGCAGCAATGTATACATTTCCATCGGTGCTTTGTTTATGGAGTTTGCAATGTACCATAAAATAGGTGATAAACAATATATGCTATACTTGCGCATATTGATACAGTTATAGTCCACAAACTGTAGTACGTGGGGGGTATACTCTTTCTTATTATGACTGTATATATACATAATTCCGTCAATAAGAATCATTTCTCGAATACAGATGCCAATGTTTATGGTCACTAAAAATGGTATTTGGATGTTTAAATGTTCAGCTTGATCGATACGTTTTTCATGGATTACTTCCGTGTAATAAGTCTTATGGAGCAAATTCACTGTTTTTACGTTTCTGCATTGATACGGACTTTCGTATGTCACATTCGAATGAGGAATTGAATATATAGTATCATCTTTCGAATCTGTGTCCGACATAAACACATGTAGCAGTGTAGAAGGCTGATATTCGGGGTCTATGCAAGACCAATGATATATATATAATTTCTTAGATCTAACATATCCAAAACATTGTAATCTTAGCGTATTCATAATATCTACATCCAGTCTAATGTCTACACGATTTTCGCGATTTTCCATGTTCTTTATAAAACTAGCAATTACATTTGATGTTACATGATGGTGATTAGGAAACCGCACGTGATCCGCGCATGTGTCTACACAAAAATGATGATATGCTTTATAAAGTTCATCACATGTATACAGATCCATTACATCCATGATGTGTTCAGGTGGATTTGACCAATGCATTGGTGAATATGTCTTATTTAAAATATTAACATCTGGAGTGGGCATTTCAGTATCAATCCATTGAAAAAGTACTATACTGGACACTTTTAGATGTCTTAGTGCTTTAAGCGTTTCAATTACAAATTCTTTGTTAGGAGCTACTGTACGAGATAAATCAAGTCTGAAACATGTTTGCTGTTTGTTGTCCTCATTGATTCTATTAATTAAAGAACCTAGCCGATTATATCTTGCCTTGCACACGTATCGAATGTTTAGCAGGAATGGTTGGCATGGGTTAGCAACGAATGCATGTTCCAATTTCGTTCCATCAAGTAGCGTCACATACAACTCCTTTAGACGAGATGCGTTATTTAACGCATATAACATTGCAGTTGCTTGGTAGTTATGCTCAAAAGCAATTCCATCCAAGTCGATGCACGTTAGGCGAGAAGCGATTGCAGGTGCCAGTGATACTTGGAAAAAAAAATCGCTCACGACCACAGGAGATTGAATCCAAAGCTTCTGAAGGTTGTCGAACGTTGCAATCAAGCAGGGTAGTCGTCCGTTTGAGTCGATACATTGCACAAACAGTTCCTTGATGTTATTGGAGGTTTGAATCTTGCCGAATTCTTCTATTGCACTAGATGAGAGCAAGTACGGAGTTACGTCCATCGATGAGATGCAGCATTTACTGTGATTAGTAATCACGGTAGTCAAGCAATGCAGTCCATCGTCCATGTAACGATGATAATGTAATTCATTGGTGGCTATTATATAAGGAGCAGCAATACTTTTCAGCCTACCTCTACACAGCTTCAAGCCTACACTTAATAAAAGTCTTTTCACGAGAGTCGCTTCATACACCTCTTTGCATGTGAGCGACATCATGCTTTTGGTGCTGACGAGCAAGTATGATGACGAGCCTATATACAGTGCCGTACAACGTGCATGACGTCAGCAGGGAGTCGACGTAAAGTATTATCTTGCTTAAAAAAGAAGGGATAAGTTATGATAGCTGATAGCAGACGTTAAGTGTCACATGTGATAACGAAAAGATACCATTATTGTCATTGTAGGACAATGCACCACCTCAATAATAGATATATGCTGTCCACAAATGATTTAACATCTGTACGCATTCTCTACGAAACTGCGTTTAGCAATACCATTCTGGAGGCATTTTTTTAGTGTAATGGCTGTTCTCGTGCACAAAGCCTTTCTTTCTATGTGTTTTATAATGCTGTTCTCGTATTATAAAGTACGTCTTTGTTTAGTAATGTTGTCAACAGGCATAAATTTTAACATAGTGTATTTTTTTTTCATTTTTTATTAGTAATGATGGTAATATATAGAATGAAAGGGGTGGAGCGGGCACTCTTATCTTATCAGTAGGTAGATAAGATGTATCTTGATTACGTTATCGGCCTATTAGAAAGATGGAAGGTTCCTACGTGGCTGCAGTCATCGCCTTCATGTGAGATGGTACTAGAGAAAAAAGAAGACGAAGAATGTCGATCACACACTTCAAAAGATCCATGGGACAAACAACAGAGGATATCGTGTATGGAATATTACGACGTTTCAGGAAGGTATCTGCTGGAAGAAATTATAAGCAAGAAGTTATCTGTAGACACTAGGAATTGGTATGTGGAGCAATTATGCCGACAATATCCAAATCTGCAACCGAAAGTGATTGCCGATCATGTGTATTTTGTGACTTCAAACAGCAAGCAAGTGCCCGCATCAGGAAGTGATGGAATTAATGATGCTGATGTGAGTGGTAATAATACAGCAACAACGGATTCTGCAATTTCATACCACTATCGTGTTTTAAACAAATATATGGGAAACAGGATTGCTCAAGTTACCGAAGATTTGATGTTAAAATCAACTCGAGATTCCAGTAGTATCTATGTCACGGACTCTGAACTTGTTCCAATAGATGCTAAAAATTGGTATGTATATTCCATGGATAATTTATCCGATGTGATTCGTATGATATTTCAGAATGAAAGCATAGCGACTGGAGATCTCAATAATGAGTTTTGCTCGTGCCATATAAAATCAGATGGTACGTACAAGACTTATAATGTCCACACTGTTATGCAACTAAAACGTTTAATACGAATGATGAAACCAAAGTGGTGGTGGGGTGAACACGAAAAGGTGATTGGGATATATGTGGATTTCACATACGCCAACAACTCATATGGTCATAGGAATAACTACCAATATATAACTACGCAAGATGGGCATATAAATTTTGATAGTACATGTAAGATTGTATATGAAGTTGAAATGAAATATGGCACCTCCATACTCAAGAGGCTTGTGACTGATCGACTAATTGGTATTAGGTATCTTGTGGACGTTATTGTCAATGAGTGGTTCATATTTCCAACACCATCGCCTGTGGCTACAAATGTTGATCAATCACAGCATCAGCATCAGACGCCAGGATCACAGACTGTATCGATACATAACACTATACCATCATCAGACTCTACAGACGATGATCTATTAAGAGCATTGATGGAAAGCGATGAAGATGCAGAGGATAATGAAGATGATGAGAATAATGCAAAAGAGTGTGAGGAGAATTATGAAGAAGATAAAGAAGATGAAGAGGAAGATGAATATGAAGATGAAGAAATCAATGCAGATACATACAGAGAAGAATTACAACACCAACAATATCAAAGTATATGGATGATGTTGCGCAGAGGAATAGAGAAGGCTACAATGAAATATTTTGACATGTTTATTTCATCCGATAGCACTCCTTCGTCATTACTTTCATCTCTCAATGTTGACCCACCACATATGGTGAATCAAGTAGTTACCCAGGGTGTGGTGATTTCTATGTTGTCCGATAATGCATGTATAATCGGATTAGATTCCAATATGGCTGTAGATTCGAATTATGTCACGTGCTGCGTTGCCACTCGTTCATTTACATGTGATAGAGAACTGCTAGTTGGAGTGTTGAATGAGTGTATATTTAGCACTATTCATCCTAATTTGGAACTTATGGATCGATATACCATGACTAAAAGAGAATATAAGGTTATTGCACATATGATTAGATTTGGTTATGAAGCTTACGTTGGAATGATTAAAAGATTGAAGTGTGTGCACGTTCCATACACGATTCCATCTAGCGACATGCCGTTTGTGAATGCAGTTCTGCAGAACGTTACTCCAAACAGCATATACAGAAAGCGCTTTGACGGTACCCGTGTTACTACATACAGTAGACGTGCTAGAATAGTATGGTTCAATTTTGTTGCATCATGCAGTCCTATAGTGCTAGTTGATCACGCAAATAGTGGTAACGTATATTACTTTTTCAAAACATCTGCCCCTTACATAAACACATTTGTAACATATGCATTACCTTCTCAACATAGCCGTTTATTTATAGACAAGGAACTGGTGGTTGATACAGGACATACCTTTCGTGATTTTCTGAACTTAATAATTAAGCAAGTATCCGTGGTAACACGTCGCAACAAGAGCGTGGGTTGTATAACCGATACACCAGCATCATATCAGAAAATACATTTTGTTTTCTGGGAAGGTAAAGGAATGAGCATAAATGACCAGTTTGGTGCTGCGTTTGAGAAAGCCATTAAAGTACCCAGTTTATACCCAAAAGAAGTTCATGTAGCACCGACATACGTCATTGTGGATGTTAATGATCCAGGGCGAATGTTATACGATAGCAGAGTACGCTACAGCGTGGATAAGCCACCTAGTGGTTACAATCGTACGTATACGATGACTGTTGAAAATTGGTGGACGAAAACTAACGCATATCTTGGCAATTACTACACTGCAAATGAATTGGTCTATTTTGGAGGTAGTGCAAAGAAAAATTTAGATTCACGAACACCGACCTCCACCGTGACCACAACCGTGTACATATACATTTCTACTCAATATAGTGCCCACTGTTTCGAGGCAGTCTCTGTAGTGGGTGCAGGGAGAAAGTTGGCGCTCCACACGTTAAAAAAACAAAAAACCACAAACTTCCACTCACTCGATACAAGTTACTATTATGGTGGAAAGGGTGGTAGAGTGTATCAAAATTATGATGATCTCATTCAAGACAGACTAGGATGGGCAGCAGCCACTCATCATGCACCAAGTAACCAATGGACTAAGGATGCAATTCTACATGCAATACCACATGACGATTGTATGGTTTTTGATGGAGTATGTACTGACGTGTATGTAAACAATGTGGTACCAATACCTTTTGAAACACTCGTGTTTTTAAAATGTATTTGCAGTGGAAGAAAGCCAGACGACAGCGAGCGAGCATGTATGATCGGACTCAGAACCTACGTGGATCATTTCTTAGGCATCAAAGAGCAACAAGACCCTCGTATATTAAATGGTATAGGGACTATTGTGGCTCGTAATATTTTAGATGGAGATCAAATAATTAAAGCCATCACCAGCATTAATCCATATGCATCCAGAGATGAGCAATGGCAGTTTATAAAGGATAATGCTGGAAATAATGTTCGTTTGTTAAACAATTTGGATTCGTTGCTGCTCAGTTGTCGCAGTACATCATCTTCGAATGATGCAATTTTGAATGAAGATCCATGGTTCACTACAACTGCAATTAAAGAAGAAGAGAAAGAAGACGAAAACTAAAGAATAAAGAGGTAGTAAAATAACACGAAATAAACGATATTGCTTTAATCACATATTATTCTTTATTAATATGTAACAATTACATCAGTGTTTTATTTTATGTGAACCTTCACTGGCAACATTTGGTAATTATTATTATAATATGCAGAAGAGATATACGTTATAATTTCCATTATAAGTGTTGTGAATGTTCTAACGCTATCTCCAATGTCAACACTTGTTGCAGGAGCATCGTCTTTCATTGTTTCAAATACACTTGATGATTTCTCTAATGAAGAAACAACTGAAGACAGTATGTACTTGTCCCCTTCTAGCATCATCTCGGTCACTGTAGATCCAAGAATCCCAATGCGGACTGTGATGATGGCAACATTTTGGTCTCTTTCTGGAAAAAAATAGAAATAATTTTTACTATTGTTTGGTGATAAAGTAAGCATTAAAAATTTTACCTATTTCTAATAAAGAAAGCATCTGTAGTTCTATTGTCATAATCCCTAACTATCTGTACACGATTCATTTTTAGTACTGAATACACGCAACATTTACTTTTTCAATAAATAAAATTATTGGTTCTTACCTGAAGTATTGAGGATCTTGAGCACTGATAGTAATTTTCGCATCTTGGTATTACTTAATGCCGATGGTGGGCGTTGCAGTGGAGAGTTGCGCATATGCAGGATCTTCTTCAGATTGAGGAAAGGGTCTTGCCGTACATAAAGCAATTTCAGGCAGTCTCTTGAGCACATGTTGAGTAAAATGGCATAAACATTTCGAGAGATATGTTCACATGGCATCTGGTCAATAATCACAGTATTGACACACTTGCACCGTTTTCCAATTAATGAAAGTGTGTTCATGGAAGACACCAGACTCTCCATTGAAGTGCTTGAACACCAGCCATCCACTAGAATTTCCTTCACAAGAAGTCCATAGTGCTTAAGGAAAATATACATTGCAACACCAGCAACTCGCTCCATCTTCTTGCTACATACACTCAATGGTCGATTGACTAAATACAGCTTGATTATCGGTTCCAAACGAATCATATCTATATCCATCCAGTCGACCTGTACGCTTACGTACATTAGGATTTGATTCCAAATGGGTAAACTACTTCTACTCGCATACGGACATAAATGTGGTATTTCTTCACATCCTTGAACAACAACTTCTCCAAAAACATATTGGTAATACATGGTTTCATATAATGATAAACTTGATAAAAGTTCTGACACTGAATTCAACTGTGGCTCCAACAGTCTAATCTCACGACATAAATCAGTTAGGAGTTCTAACTCGACCACCTCTCTGTGCCGTTGTTCTCTCGGCATCTTATTGTCGTGCAAGTGACGACAATGAGCAGCCCAGCCACACGATACCCGAGCGCTCCAGATAAATATGTCCGAGTAACCCCCTCCCCTGCAAGCAAGCGGAGAGTATGTAACGTCATCATTGAAATGATTCCCTTTTTAAGTACGGTTGCGATAAACGACTCTCAGGGATAATACAGCGTTTCCGATAAGTCAACGCTTAAGAGCACAAGCACCGAGAGTCCTTCGTTTTTATCGGTAATATATCATATTGCACATATTATTTCTAACGCATGAGTCTAAGTGCATCCCCGACCACGCTTCCAAGAACTTTTATCATATCTCACTTTCCTAGAAGCACCGTATCATATGTATACCGAACACCGTTTGCAAATGCAGTACATTTTTCCTGCCGCGCTCCTTAAAAGCACAACACAGCATTCTTATACGCGCTCCGATAAAAAAAGACCTACGCACACATTCACTGACACCACACACGCTCCTTGATAAAACAAAGCACTTATGCACATGTATGCACAGTATTAGATATCACCACTTGCACTCCTCATGAAACTAGAAAGAAAAATTCCGCGCTGATGCGGCACAGATGGGCCTATATAATATCGTCTTTCTCTCGTAAACCCGCTAACGCGGCACAGATGTGCCTATATAATATCGTCTTTGCTCTCTTCCATGCATGCTTCTTCCAAATCGGAAACCGTGAAGTGTTGTATCCACTGCTACCAGCAACCAAGGTTCTTCCATCCGCTGTTGCTAGTCGACAATACTCTCAGTCAAGATGCAACGTACCAGCATGCTACACGGTGTTTCAGAAGCACTCGTGAAGGCGAGTAATCTTCCTGAAGAAATGATTGCTACAGCACAAGACGTTCTTGGACCAAGTGCCATGGAGGATTTAGAATTTGGTACACGAATGGTGAGCGTATTGTCATATTTGACAAACTACAACACATGTAATGCTACCAGTCTACACGAACTTACAATGCAATATGGAAGAGCATACCACAAGTTACGTGCTGAGATGGCAAGCATCCCATGTATGCCATTACTTGAAATCCAAAAGACTGCTGTTGATTTGACAGAACAGCATCTCCAATTTTGGAACAAACGTTTCACAAGTTTTTTAGTATTTATTAATCCAACGACCGGCTTAACATTGAAAATAAGCGCGCTACCCAGAGTGTGTTTTGGCAATTGTTTTGACAAACGACATTCTTATTTGCATAGTAGTTCCTTTGATTTTCTTGCGTTTTTGTATATACACGGACAGCGCATAAAAACAATCCACTCATCTGTAAGTGGTATATTTCCTGAGATAACAGAGCATAAGTCGTGCATAATGGATACTGTTAAAGCAGCACTGCAAACCTATTGTGTTAATACAGATACTGTTATGTTTAAATACCGTATGCCTTGGTTTTTAGATTGCTTACGTATTAAGCGGGTTATGGGCATGCAGGATTCAGTATTGGCCCAATTATACAGTGAAGATTCCACATTGAACACTGCATCAAACACTACACTATCACATGAACCTTATCAACGTTTCAAATTGTTTGATGCCTTTATGCATTTACTTTCATTAAATGCTGAAGTACTTACAAGAATTGACATAGTTATTTCAGAAGACAATGTCTTGCTTTTGTTATGTAACAGTACTGGTCTTGCTGCATGCAAGTCCTTAAAAAGTCTAACACTCATGTTTATGTTCATGCAATTTTCGGTATGGACAATGATACAGTCAGTTGGAAATATGTATCGCTGTTTTTTTATGACTAAATTAATGGAAAAAATACCGAGCTCAAAATTAGAAACACTAGATATGATATTTAATAATAGCGTTGTTATTACAAAATTTGATTATTGGACTATTGCATCGAAATTAAATCCTGAAACAATACGACGTATCTCAGTTAAATGGTGTCACGCACGAGGAGATTATCCACAATTTCACGATGAAAGAAGTACAGAAAAATTTTCATTAGCACGTGACCCCTTGGAATATATGTTAAAGGAATTCAAGAAATTAGAAGAATTGCATGTGCGCGTTCCAAATTATGCGTTATTTGAACTCGCTAAGAAAAATAATATCAATATTGTCGATGCAATAGTCCAATAATCAAATTTTGTAATAACAACGCTATTATTAAATATCATATCTAGTGTTTCTAATTTTGAGCTCGGTATTTTTTGAGCTCGGTGGTACTGGCACAAAAGGCCGTTTTTCCAAGACTAATAATAATCTTGAAACGTCACTTAGTACCATATCTGGTATTTTTTCGTGCAGAACATAGTCCTCATGAGTAACAGATGTCATCGCCATTAGTTTACCGGTGCTGTCCAATGGGCGATGTACAGTTATATCAGCTGGAGGTATTCCTTCAATATCACTGTCATTACAGTGTAAATTTCTATTCCACTTGGCGTTATGAAAAGAAGCATACATAATTTTTTTACTGGGTGGATTATCGTTATCACTGTCATAGTCGGTAATAGGAATGGTACTTTGTCCCTCTTGATTGACTGATCCGTGTCCCATCTCGGCAGCAGCTTGCACTCCCACATCGTTCGTTTCTTCGGCAGCAGCTTGATCTGTATCCACCTCAACGTCTTGCTCTCTTGCTTCATCGTCCGTTTCTTCGGCAGCAGCTTGCACTCCCACATCGTTCGTTTCTTCGGCAGCAGCTTGCACTCGCACATCGTCCGTTTCTTCGGCAGCAGCTTGCACTCGCACATCGTCCGTTTCTTCGGCAGCAGCTTGCACTCGCACATCGTCCGTTTCTTCGGCAGCAGCTTGATCTGGTTGATCCACCTCTTGCTCTCTTGCTTCATCATCCGTTTCTTCAACATACTCTTCTTCTTCAGTCTCTTCATCGTCTTCATCGGCAAGGTCTTCAATAATGTATTCATTCAATGAATGATCAGCATTTCTTGTTTCTACATCATCTTCTTCGTCATCAGAATGAAAATACGGATATTTTGCATACTGTGTATAATATAACGCTCTATGCATGTAGCGTTTGCTTTCACACGTACGAGCAAGCTCTAATAGTAATAGATTCCTCATTTGTAACCCATTAACCGCTCTGAAATCCACCCAGAAATTCATACTATTTCCAAAGTATGTATCCAAGATATAGGTGAGCATGAATGTATTTGGCAGTTCTATATAACGAAATGTCAAGTGTGTTCCATGCATGTAGAGCATGAATAAGTTGCAAACGTTAGTTATACGATCAAGAAATGTTCGATCACCTTCTGCTCGTGCTAAAGCAAGCACTATGTCAGTTTCATATTGTTCTTTGATTGTATCTTCATCTGCTTCATTTCTCTTTCTCTTATTCGTTCGTTCCTTACTGGCTGTAGATACAGTAAGTTCTCCACTTCTCTTTCTCTTATTCGTGTCATCCTTTCCAGTATCATCATATATATCAGTACCAGTGCTGGTTGCAGATATAGCAGCTTCTTCACTTCTCTCTTTCTCGGCTGATAACATGAGAGTGTGTTCGTGAAAGCAAGGAAACTTGATGTCCATTCCTGAACATTCGTATGCGTGTGCAGCGAATTTTACCTGTGAAGCTACGTTCTCGATTATTCTATTTGGTTGCAGCAATGTATACATTTCCATCGGTGCTTTGTTTATGGAGTTTGCAATGTACCATAAAATAGGTGATAAACAATATATGCTATACTTGCGCATATTGATACAGTTATAGTCCACAAACTGTAGTACGTGGGGGGTATACTCTTTCTTATTATGACTGTATATATACATAATTCCGTCAATAAGAATCATTTCTCGAATACAGATGCCAATGTTTATGGTCACTAAAAATGGTATTTGGATGTTTAAATGTTCAGCTTGATCGATACGTTTTTCATGGATTACTTCCGTGTAATAAGTCTTATGGAGCAAATTCACTGTTTTTACGTTTCTGCATTGATACGGACTTTCGTATGTCACATTCGAATGAGGAATTGAATATATAGTATCATCTTTCGAATCTGTGTCCGACATAAACACATGTAGCAGTGTAGAAGGCTGATATTCGGGGTCTATGCAAGACCAATGATATATATATAATTTCTTAGATCTAACATATCCAAAACATTGTAATCTTAGCGTATTCATAATATCTACATCCAGTCTAATGTCTACACGATTTTCGCGATTTTCCATGTTCTTTATAAAACTAGCAATTACATTTGATGTTACATGATGGTGATTAGGAAACCGCACGTGATCCGCGCATGTGTCTACACAAAAATGATGATATGCTTTATAAAGTTCATCACATGTATACAGATCCATTACATCCATGATGTGTTCAGGTGGATTTGACCAATGCATTGGTGAATATGTCTTATTTAAAATATTAACATCTGGAGTGGGCATTTCAGTATCAATCCATTGAAAAAGTACTATACTGGACACTTTTAGATGTCTTAGTGCTTTAAGCGTTTCAATTACAAATTCTTTGTTAGGAGCTACTGTACGAGATAAATCAAGTCTGAAACATGTTTGCTGTTTGTTGTCCTCATTGATTCTATTAATTAAAGAACCTAGCCGATTATATCTTGCCTTGCACACGTATCGAATGTTTAGCAGGAATGGTTGGCATGGGTTAGCAACGAATGCATGTTCCAATTTCGTTCCATCAAGTAGCGTCACATACAACTCCTTTAGACGAGATGCGTTATTTAACGCATATAACATTGCAGTTGCTTGGTAGTTATGCTCAAAAGCAATTCCATCCAAGTCGATGCACGTTAGGCGAGAAGCGATTGCAGGTGCCAGTGATACTTGGAAAAAAAAATCGCTCACGACCACAGGAGATTGAATCCAAAGCTTCTGAAGGTTGTCGAACGTTGCAATCAAGCAGGGTAGTCGTCCGTTTGAGTCGATACATTGCACAAACAGTTCCTTGATGTTATTGGAGGTTTGAATCTTGCCGAATTCTTCTATTGCACTAGATGAGAGCAAGTACGGAGTTACGTCCATCGATGAGATGCAGCATTTACTGTGATTAGTAATCACGGTAGTCAAGCAATGCAGTCCATCGTCCATGTAACGATGATAATGTAATTCATTGGTGGCTATTATATAAGGAGCAGCAATACTTTTCAGCCTACCTCTACACAGCTTCAAGCCTACACTTAATAAAAGTCTTTTCACGAGAGTCGCTTCATACACCTCTTTGCATGTGAGCGACATCATGCTTTTGGTGCTGACGAGCAAGTATGATGACGAGCCTATATACAGTGCCGTACAACGTGCATGACGTCAGCAGGGAGTCGACGTAAAGTATTATCTTGCTTAAAAAAGAAGGGATAAGTTATGATAGCTGATAGCAGACGTTAAGTGTCACATGTGATAACGAAAAGATACCATTATTGTCATTGTAGGACAATGCACCACCTCAATAATAGATATATGCTGTCCACAAATGATTTAACATCTGTACGCATTCTCTACGAAACTGCGTTTAGCAATACCATTCTGGAGGCATTTTTTTAGTGTAATGGCTGTTCTCGTGCACAAAGCCTTTCTTTCTATGTGTTTTATAATGCTGTTCTCGTATTATAAAGTACGTCTTTGTTTAGTAATGTTGTCAACAGGCATAAATTTTAACATAGTGTATTTTTTTTTCATTTTTTATTAGTAATGATGGTAATATATAGAATGAAAGGGGTGGAGCGGGCACTCTTATCTTATCAGTAGGTAGATAAGATGTATCTTGATTACGTTATCGGCCTATTAGAAAGATGGAAGGTTCCTACGTGGCTGCAGTCATCGCCTTCATGTGAGATGGTACTAGAGAAAAAAGAAGACGAAGAATGTCGATCACACACTTCAAAAGATCCATGGGACAAACAACAGAGGATATCGTGTATGGAATATTACGACGTTTCAGGAAGGTATCTGCTGGAAGAAATTATAAGCAAGAAGTTATCTGTAGACACTAGGAATTGGTATGTGGAGCAATTATGCCGACAATATCCAAATCTGCAACCGAAAGTGATTGCCGATCATGTGTATTTTGTGACTTCAAACAGCAAGCAAGTGCCCGCATCAGGAAGTGATGGAATTAATGATGCTGATGTGAGTGGTAATAATACAGCAACAACGGATTCTGCAATTTCATACCACTATCGTGTTTTAAACAAATATATGGGAAACAGGATTGCTCAAGTTACCGAAGATTTGATGTTAAAATCAACTCGAGATTCCAGTAGTATCTATGTCACGGACTCTGAACTTGTTCCAATAGATGCTAAAAATTGGTATGTATATTCCATGGATAATTTATCCGATGTGATTCGTATGATATTTCAGAATGAAAGCATAGCGACTGGAGATCTCAATAATGAGTTTTGCTCGTGCCATATAAAATCAGATGGTACGTACAAGACTTATAATGTCCACACTGTTATGCAACTAAAACGTTTAATACGAATGATGAAACCAAAGTGGTGGTGGGGTGAACACGAAAAGGTGATTGGGATATATGTGGATTTCACATACGCCAACAACTCATATGGTCATAGGAATAACTACCAATATATAACTACGCAAGATGGGCATATAAATTTTGATAGTACATGTAAGATTGTATATGAAGTTGAAATGAAATATGGCACCTCCATACTCAAGAGGCTTGTGACTGATCGACTAATTGGTATTAGGTATCTTGTGGACGTTATTGTCAATGAGTGGTTCATATTTCCAACACCATCGCCTGTGGCTACAAATGTTGATCAATCACAGCATCAGCATCAGACGCCAGGATCACAGACTGTATCGATACATAACACTATACCATCATCAGACTCTACAGACGATGATCTATTAAGAGCATTGATGGAAAGCGATGAAGATGCAGAGGATAATGAAGATGATGAGAATAATGCAAAAGAGTGTGAGGAGAATTATGAAGAAGATAAAGAAGATGAAGAGGAAGATGAATATGAAGATGAAGAAATCAATGCAGATACATACAGAGAAGAATTACAACACCAACAATATCAAAGTATATGGATGATGTTGCGCAGAGGAATAGAGAAGGCTACAATGAAATATTTTGACATGTTTATTTCATCCGATAGCACTCCTTCGTCATTACTTTCATCTCTCAATGTTGACCCACCACATATGGTGAATCAAGTAGTTACCCAGGGTGTGGTGATTTCTATGTTGTCCGATAATGCATGTATAATCGGATTAGATTCCAATATGGCTGTAGATTCGAATTATGTCACGTGCTGCGTTGCCACTCGTTCATTTACATGTGATAGAGAACTGCTAGTTGGAGTGTTGAATGAGTGTATATTTAGCACTATTCATCCTAATTTGGAACTTATGGATCGATATACCATGACTAAAAGAGAATATAAGGTTATTGCACATATGATTAGATTTGGTTATGAAGCTTACGTTGGAATGATTAAAAGATTGAAGTGTGTGCACGTTCCATACACGATTCCATCTAGCGACATGCCGTTTGTGAATGCAGTTCTGCAGAACGTTACTCCAAACAGCATATACAGAAAGCGCTTTGACGGTACCCGTGTTACTACATACAGTAGACGTGCTAGAATAGTATGGTTCAATTTTGTTGCATCATGCAGTCCTATAGTGCTAGTTGATCACGCAAATAGTGGTAACGTATATTACTTTTTCAAAACATCTGCCCCTTACATAAACACATTTGTAACATATGCATTACCTTCTCAACATAGCCGTTTATTTATAGACAAGGAACTGGTGGTTGATACAGGACATACCTTTCGTGATTTTCTGAACTTAATAATTAAGCAAGTATCCGTGGTAACACGTCGCAACAAGAGCGTGGGTTGTATAACCGATACACCAGCATCATATCAGAAAATACATTTTGTTTTCTGGGAAGGTAAAGGAATGAGCATAAATGACCAGTTTGGTGCTGCGTTTGAGAAAGCCATTAAAGTACCCAGTTTATACCCAAAAGAAGTTCATGTAGCACCGACATACGTCATTGTGGATGTTAATGATCCAGGGCGAATGTTATACGATAGCAGAGTACGCTACAGCGTGGATAAGCCACCTAGTGGTTACAATCGTACGTATACGATGACTGTTGAAAATTGGTGGACGAAAACTAACGCATATCTTGGCAATTACTACACTGCAAATGAATTGGTCTATTTTGGAGGTAGTGCAAAGAAAAATTTAGATTCACGAACACCGACCTCCACCGTGACCACAACCGTGTACATATACATTTCTACTCAATATAGTGCCCACTGTTTCGAGGCAGTCTCTGTAGTGGGTGCAGGGAGAAAGTTGGCGCTCCACACGTTAAAAAAACAAAAAACCACAAACTTCCACTCACTCGATACAAGTTACTATTATGGTGGAAAGGGTGGTAGAGTGTATCAAAATTATGATGATCTCATTCAAGACAGACTAGGATGGGCAGCAGCCACTCATCATGCACCAAGTAACCAATGGACTAAGGATGCAATTCTACATGCAATACCACATGACGATTGTATGGTTTTTGATGGAGTATGTACTGACGTGTATGTAAACAATGTGGTACCAATACCTTTTGAAACACTCGTGTTTTTAAAATGTATTTGCAGTGGAAGAAAGCCAGACGACAGCGAGCGAGCATGTATGATCGGACTCAGAACCTACGTGGATCATTTCTTAGGCATCAAAGAGCAACAAGACCCTCGTATATTAAATGGTATAGGGACTATTGTGGCTCGTAATATTTTAGATGGAGATCAAATAATTAAAGCCATCACCAGCATTAATCCATATGCATCCAGAGATGAGCAATGGCAGTTTATAAAGGATAATGCTGGAAATAATGTTCGTTTGTTAAACAATTTGGATTCGTTGCTGCTCAGTTGTCGCAGTACATCATCTTCGAATGATGCAATTTTGAATGAAGATCCATGGTTCACTACAACTGCAATTAAAGAAGAAGAGAAAGAAGACGAAAACTAAAGAATAAAGAGGTAGTAAAATAACACGAAATAAACGATATTGCTTTAATCACATATTATTCTTTATTAATATGTAACAATTACATCAGTGTTTTATTTTATGTGAACCTTCACTGGCAACATTTGGTAATTATTATTATAATATGCAGAAGAGATATACGTTATAATTTCCATTATAAGTGTTGTGAATGTTCTAACGCTATCTCCAATGTCAACACTTGTTGCAGGAGCATCGTCTTTCATTGTTTCAAATACACTTGATGATTTCTCTAATGAAGAAACAACTGAAGACAGTATGTACTTGTCCCCTTCTAGCATCATCTCGGTCACTGTAGATCCAAGAATCCCAATGCGGACTGTGATGATGGCAACATTTTGGTCTCTTTCTGGAAAAAAATAGAAATAATTTTTACTATTGTTTGGTGATAAAGTAAGCATTAAAAATTTTACCTATTTCTAATAAAGAAAGCATCTGTAGTTCTATTGTCATAATCCCTAACTATCTGTACACGATTCATTTTTAGTACTGAATACACGCAACATTTACTTTTTCAATAAATAAAATTATTGGTTCTTACCTGAAGTATTGAGGATCTTGAGCACTGATAGTAATTTTCGCATCTTGGTATTACTTAATGCCGATGGTGGGCGTTGCAGTGGAGAGTTGCGCATATGCAGGATCTTCTTCAGATTGAGGAAAGGGTCTTGCCGTACATAAAGCAATTTCAGGCAGTCTCTTGAGCACATGTTGAGTAAAATGGCATAAACATTTCGAGAGATATGTTCACATGGCATCTGGTCAATAATCACAGTATTGACACACTTGCACCGTTTTCCAATTAATGAAAGTGTGTTCATGGAAGACACCAGACTCTCCATTGAAGTGCTTGAACACCAGCCATCCACTAGAATTTCCTTCACAAGAAGTCCATAGTGCTTAAGGAAAATATACATTGCAACACCAGCAACTCGCTCCATCTTCTTGCTACATACACTCAATGGTCGATTGACTAAATACAGCTTGATTATCGGTTCCAAACGAATCATATCTATATCCATCCAGTCGACCTGTACGCTTACGTACATTAGGATTTGATTCCAAATGGGTAAACTACTTCTACTCGCATACGGACATAAATGTGGTATTTCTTCACATCCTTGAACAACAACTTCTCCAAAAACATATTGGTAATACATGGTTTCATATAATGATAAACTTGATAAAAGTTCTGACACTGAATTCAACTGTGGCTCCAACAGTCTAATCTCACGACATAAATCAGTTAGGAGTTCTAACTCGACCACCTCTCTGTGCCGTTGTTCTCTCGGCATCTTATTGTCGTGCAAGTGACGACAATGAGCAGCCCAGCCACACGATACCCGAGCGCTCCAGATAAATATGTCCGAGTAACCCCCTCCCCTGCAAGCAAGCGGAGAGTATGTAACGTCATCATTGAAATGATTCCCTTTTTAAGTACGGTTGCGATAAACGACTCTCAGGGATAATACAGCGTTTCCGATAAGTCAACGCTTAAGAGCACAAGCACCGAGAGTCCTTCGTTTTTATCGGTAATATATCATATTGCACATATTATTTCTAACGCATGAGTCTAAGTGCATCCCCGACCACGCTTCCAAGAACTTTTATCATATCTCACTTTCCTAGAAGCACCGTATCATATGTATACCGAACACCGTTTGCAAATGCAGTACATTTTTCCTGCCGCGCTCCTTAAAAGCACAACACAGCATTCTTATACGCGCTCCGATAAAAAAAGACCTACGCACACATTCACTGACACCACACACGCTCCTTGATAAAACAAAGCACTTATGCACATGTATGCACAGTATTAGATATCACCACTTGCACTCCTCATGAAACTAGAAAGAAAAATTCCGCGCTGATGCGGCACAGATGGGCCTATATAATATCGTCTTTCTCTCGTAAACCCGCTAACGCGGCACAGATGTGCCTATATAATATCGTCTTTGCTCTCTTCCATGCATGCTTCTTCCAAATCGGAAACCGTGAAGTGTTGTATCCACTGCTACCAGCAACCAAGGTTCTTCCATCCGCTGTTGCTAGTCGACAATACTCTCAGTCAAGATGCAACGTACCAGCATGCTACACGGTGTTTCAGAAGCACTCGTGAAGGCGAGTAATCTTCCTGAAGAAATGATTGCTACAGCACAAGACGTTCTTGGACCAAGTGCCATGGAGGATTTAGAATTTGGTACACGAATGGTGAGCGTATTGTCATATTTGACAAACTACAACACATGTAATGCTACCAGTCTACACGAACTTACAATGCAATATGGAAGAGCATACCACAAGTTACGTGCTGAGATGGCAAGCATCCCATGTATGCCATTACTTGAAATCCAAAAGACTGCTGTTGATTTGACAGAACAGCATCTCCAATTTTGGAACAAACGTTTCACAAGTTTTTTAGTATTTATTAATCCAACGACCGGCTTAACATTGAAAATAAGCGCGCTACCCAGAGTGTGTTTTGGCAATTGTTTTGACAAACGACATTCTTATTTGCATAGTAGTTCCTTTGATTTTCTTGCGTTTTTGTATATACACGGACAGCGCATAAAAACAATCCACTCATCTGTAAGTGGTATATTTCCTGAGATAACAGAGCATAAGTCGTGCATAATGGATACTGTTAAAGCAGCACTGCAAACCTATTGTGTTAATACAGATACTGTTATGTTTAAATACCGTATGCCTTGGTTTTTAGATTGCTTACGTATTAAGCGGGTTATGGGCATGCAGGATTCAGTATTGGCCCAATTATACAGTGAAGATTCCACATTGAACACTGCATCAAACACTACACTATCACATGAACCTTATCAACGTTTCAAATTGTTTGATGCCTTTATGCATTTACTTTCATTAAATGCTGAAGTACTTACAAGAATTGACATAGTTATTTCAGAAGACAATGTCTTGCTTTTGTTATGTAACAGTACTGGTCTTGCTGCATGCAAGTCCTTAAAAAGTCTAACACTCATGTTTATGTTCATGCAATTTTCGGTATGGACAATGATACAGTCAGTTGGAAATATGTATCGCTGTTTTTTTATGACTAAATTAATGGAAAAAATACCGAGCTCAAAATTAGAAACACTAGATATGATATTTAATAATAGCGTTGTTATTACAAAATTTGATTATTGGACTATTGCATCGAAATTAAATCCTGAAACAATACGACGTATCTCAGTTAAATGGTGTCACGCACGAGGAGATTATCCACAATTTCACGATGAAAGAAGTACAGAAAAATTTTCATTAGCACGTGACCCCTTGGAATATATGTTAAAGGAATTCAAGAAATTAGAAGAATTGCATGTGCGCGTTCCAAATTATGCGTTATTTGAACTCGCTAAGAAAAATAATATCAATATTGTCGATGCATGTACAGAAAGGACCGACATGTCAGAAGTGATATGTAAACATACCAAGTCGATAAGACATTTCGCTGACTTTGAAATTAACCTTAATATGATGAAGCCAGCAGTGGACACTGTTACCGACATAACTATTATATATAACACTCGAACACCTAATGCATGTGACAATGCATGTCGACTGATAAAATTGCTGCCTAATTTAAACAGTGTGAAATTTAAGTTCAATTCGCACGAGTATTCCTTAACTGATGAGATGCAAATTACACTTATTGAGGATGTATGCACTCATTACAATGTAAGACAGATTTCCATAGACGGAATAAACGTCATTCATGATTATCAGAATAGAATTGCGCATGCTATATACACATCACTCAACAAAGCTAAAGCAGTATATTATATGTGTATATCACAATTGAACATGCTACAACGACGTAATGTTTTTGCCGTATTAAGTAATGAAAACAAACATTTGAGTAATTTTACTTTAATCACATTATCATTTGTTGCAAAAACGATCTGTAAATTAAATCGAATCATACAATCGACAGATGGTTATAATACCATGGCAAACGTTTGTGCGCGCAATAGACTGTTTTTAAATAAAGTGGTTCAAGACATAGTTAATGACAAACCATTTTTAAGTTTAGAGGATCGTATAATTTATGATCTCATGAAAGATCACCCTGCACTGCATGACATGTTGATGACATTTTCTAAAATCCCAATAGAAAGTGACATACAAAAGCTATTGGTTAAAAAAAAACACAAAGCACCATTGACATTACAACATGGCAGCAAATCATCGGAGATTGTGGTATAACGGTTATAAATGAAGACTGTTTCAATCATCTACAGCGTTTCATCAGTTTAAGTGACATTAAACTGCACAACGAACTGGGTAAAAATGAGACGTTGCGATTATTCTATCCATATAACAAGTTTATGGATCAACCACTGCCTATCGGTAATGTCATACGTAGTACCTCTACATGCCCATTTAACTAATTATCAATCATTGTATGTGACTGTATGCGAACACTGGAACCATGTATGCGAACACTGATGTGACTGTATGCGAACACTGGAACACGACTGTATGCGAACACTGATGTGACTGTATGCGAACACTGGAACACGACTGTATGCGAACACTGATGTGACTGTATGCGAACACTGGAACACAACTGTATGCGAACACTGATGTGACTGTATGCGAACACTGATGTGACTGTATGCGAACACTGATGTGACTGTATGCGAACACTGATGTGACTGTATGCGAACACTGATGTGACTGTATGCGAACACTGATGTGACTGTATGCGAACACTGATGTGACTGTATGCGAACACTGATGTGACTGTATGCGAACACTGATGTGACTATGCGAACACTGATGTGACTGTATGCGAACACTGGAACACGACTGTATGCGAACACTGGGACACTGAAATGTAATTGCTGTATATGCGTGATCAAGAAAGAAGAATAAATCAAAAGAAGAAAGAAGATGAAGAAAGAAGATGATTTTCCAGATAGAAAAAATAAACAGATATAGCTTTTTTGCCATGCAAATACTTTGTCAGACTCAGTCACTCTTTATTTGTTTTTATGCAGCATCAACAACCCAATGAAGTGTCTGATGAAGTGGGAAATGAGTCTGGAGAAGTGCTGAAGATGGTTAACCATGAATGCATACTACAAGCGGCATCGCTATCAAGATTGCAATGAACGTCTCCTCCGCATTTAACGTCATTATCATCATTTGAAAGTGTATCACCTAATCAGCAAGTGTATGCTACTATGTTAAGTGAATTGGAACCAATCTTAATGAGTATCGATAGTAATAATATTAATATTTCTGAAATTAGGGAAATGTTGTTTAGTTTCTGTGACAATCCACCATTCTGTCTAATGACTAACTTAGATGGTCCTATACGCATCAGGACTCTAACCTTATGGAATAACGTGATTCGAAATGGAGGTATGCAAGTATGTGAATATAGCTACGCGGATGAGCTTGCTTTACAATTATATTGTAATCCATGTGTTCTATGTGAAAAGAATCTCTTTGCAATATTAGCATTTCTTTACTTGCATGGACATCGTATCACAGCAGTCATGACTACCATGTGGGACATGAACCCTACCGATGTATGTATAAGGCATGGTCCGTACATTAAGATTATATTAGGAACATTAGTTGCCTGTCTGTGTGAAAATGTTAAATCACTTGATGCAGATGTAGGCTTTTCTTGGATATGTGAATACGTTCGTCCCAAGCAAATTATACACGTATCGTTAGATGATTATGGGAAGGTAAAACGTAGAGATATTGCCATAGGTAATAGACCTTTATACATGCCCGTAGTACCATGCAATAACGTTATTGTACGAATAGTATCCATAAATGCCCCATATTTGACTAGATTGGACATAACGATTTCAAAGCCAAGCGTGTATGGCTTATTTTTAAAGCATCTAACGAGATGCTCGTTCTTGAAGACATTAAATGTGACTTACACCGCGTGGGTTGCTGGTATAGATTTATGTGAAATGGGAGAATTCATACCTCGTAATAATTGTATTGAAGAATTGGATATTACCATGGAGGAGCCATCGGGTGGATTCGTGTTCGTTACAATAGCAGAATATTGGGCACTTATAAATGCCCTTAAGCCAGACAAATTACGATTATTTGCTATCAAAAAATGCATGTGGCAATGGGAAGGTTACCCTGATGAAATGTTTGGATGTAAACATATAGAAATGGATCCATTGAGGTATTTGATTCAAAATTTTACCAAACTGAAGGTATTAGCAGTGCGGATGCCAACACTACAACTCCTAACAATGGCTCGAGAAAAAGGTATTAATGTGTTGCATATAAATCAAATTGCAAATTCGATACGAGATATTGAACGTAACACAGAACAGATTGTGGACGTACATTGCACTATAATGGACGATATCGTTGCATTATGCTCAGTAACCAATGTGACAGTGTTGGAGATTGACTATAATTTGAGCGATAATAGCTATCATACATATGAACATGCTCTAAATTGTGTTATATCGTTAATGAATTTGAAGACTGTGTCGTTTGGGTTTCATGACGTTCCATTCACAATACAAGATGATAAAGATATACGTATACAACTAATGAAATCTATATGTACACATGACATGATTACGAGCATTATGCTTAAGAATATTGATCTGATAGACATACCAGCTGAAGATACTCGTATTGGTATTGTTATGGCACATTCTTTGTTTAAGCGGAATCCAGTATATAATCTGAAAATGTATCACATTCCTTATGTTCATAGACAATACTTTGTGAATAGCGTCATTAAGGACCCCAGATATATAGGTAATTTCACATTGATGAGCATTGAAACTATGATGCCATCTTCATCGGAAGATGTAGCGCTTAATGAAGTGTGTTTTCGCAACAGAATGATGTTGGGAAGAGTAGTACAGAACATTGTTGCTGGTCAACTACCTACTAATTCATTAGATAAAATCATGCTTGAAATAATGCTTCCTGATCCTTTATTGCGTAAAACAGTTAAAGATTCTCTAGAATCTACGTTAGATGTCGATCGAGTCATAGCACCTTTCAAGCGATACTTGAAATATAACAGCAGAGACTTATTTCAACATTTTATTGGACAAAGCGTCAATGATCTTCCGGAGGATTGCTGGTGTCACTTGAAAACTTTTTTTTCTTTGGCCGATATCAAGCTGATGGTAGAAGACATACCACCCTCCTTATACCCAAGTGACAGTGACGATCCTGAAGCACATTCTGTGGTTATTCCCGAAGTCAGAAAAAAGAGGAACTTTCAGATTAAAAAAGAGATTGATGTTATGGTAGATGATGATATATATTGTAATGAAGATATAGATGGTATATTATTAGATGAAGATGACATTGAAGATGAGGTTTATCGAGAAATTGAGCTTGAGCAAGAAAGTGACACTGAAACAAGCGATAACGATAATGAATCTGAAAATGATGACGAAGGATACGAACAAGTTGATTGGGCATTTGAGGAGGACGAGGAATCTGTAAGGGTACAATCAGCACCGAATAAGATTTTACCAGAAGACAGTGAATGTGATGGAGGAAACATAGATGAAGAAAGCAGTGATAAAAACATTGGTAATGATTTAATAATCAATGAGACTAGTTGTGCATCATCCAATAGTAGTAAGAGATTACAAGATGATTCAGATTTGAATGAACCAACACCATCCAAAATACACAAAGTGTAATGAAGAATGTGGTTCTGTTAAAAATTATACAAAAATGTGTAATAAAATGTGGTTTTTGCTGAAATGTACAAAAGTGTAATAAAACAAATGTGATTTTACACGTTTATGTGTGTGTTTTGTTTTTATTACCCATTTATTGATTGACATATATATAATGTGATGTGTAAAACATCTATAAAAATATACTGATGGAAAACAACAATGAAGACCAAAACGAACCTATGGACACCACTGAGCCTTTAATGACTCCCAATGAAGTATGGACATTATCTGAACGTCTTGTAACTGTAAAAGAAAGTGATATTCCTTTGTATTTACAATCTTTACGGAATTATTATGCCGTAACTACAATACGACTATTGCCACCTGAACATACATATTACCCATTAAGGAATTGAAGAGGATGAATGATCTGCAATCAGTTTCATTAACTGTAAACGGAACCGAGTCTTGAGTGAAATGATATTTTCAGGTAAGATTATTACTGGCCTTTTATTTTTCACCTTATCATTTTTTCGAAGAATTTGTTCTACAAGTATTGTTGCAATTTTATTATCGTGTACTTGTATGAGAAGATCTAAGTCGCTTTTAAAGTCAGCAGCATAACAAGTAGTAATAATGTCATCTACAAATTCAATTAATATTTTACATAAATTTACAAGAAATGGATGTTGAGGTAAACATAAACATATGTAAGGTAAATGTTTTATAACTCCTACAGTCCATAATAAATAATGACAATTTCCAAACATTGCTGGGCAATCATTGCTACCATTATAGCCTTTCAGTAACATATGCAGTACCCGGCTTATAAAATTTAGACTGCAATTGTAATATCTAATAGTCTGCCGATGGTGCAATTTGCATTTCTGCACTGTTAAATTTCTAAGAATGAAATCAATTTTATAAGTTAATGATGTGTCTCCAACAATATTGCCAATATCGCCGTTGATACTAGGGCGCGTGTTTCGCAAAGTACATATATATCTTGCTATATTGCATAATGGAGAGACAATTGTGAATGCAGCCGCAGGTGCTTGCAATTCGGAAAGAAGAGCACGCGTCGGACAATCAATGACGTGATTAGTGTAGCAAATATTGAATGACTCTCTATTTTTTATCAAGACGACCGCGATATTGTTTTTATGAGATGACATCGCCATCGTGTATGTTTTTGGTTAGAAAATATGTTACAAGCAAATATTTTGGAATAATTTTGTGGGTTGATATTCACATGTAGAAAGCTATTAACAACGAAGACAGATCGAAACAATGATATCATTAATCATGGTAAAGCGACCGTTCGCTATTGATTCAAGATGATATTGTTGAACACTTTTTTTTACGGAATGACTGTCACTGAGAGGATAGAGAGGTTTCTCCATGTGAGAAAAAAAACTGAATAACCATGAATAGCATGTGTATAGTAAAATATGTAATTTTTGCAAATTAATAAGGATAAGAAAATGCAATAATGTCAACTATTAAAATTTGCAGAAATCCGGTTGAAATTGGTTGTTTATTCACGACACCACCTCTTTCTAATAATGAAGAATTATGGAACTTACTAACACATATGTGCGCTTACTGGTGTGAGCAACATTATAGACATCATCTAATGTCAGAACGGACACCTTCCGAAGAAAATACATTTAATTTACGTAAAGCTATATTCGATGGTATGAAGGACTTTATTTCGCGTTGGTGGTTAGATGAAGAGAAAATTACATATACATGCTCCGAAATTAAACGAGTAATGAATATGCTGGATCAGTACACGATTTCAAGAAATAAAGACGTCACACGTGTGCATTTCGATAAAGATTATGCACGGTTTGTTCCAAATGAAATGATGATACGACGTGATGTATTATACGCATATAAAGATTTGATTGCTAACGAGGCCGTTAGATTAACGAACACAAATGCAACAATAAGTTTAGGTCCTGTTTTATGGGAAATAATACGAATAATTTATTTTCTGCGTAAGAGCAACAATCAATGGATTGATTTGGCCGACGAACTATTATTGATACATAGCGCAGGATCACTTTTTTCGGTTTGCGTATGTGGCTCTAACGCACGTCATTTTACATATGTTTTTGCCAAACTACATAACATGCCTCCCCCCGAAGATTCTGCAACTACAGTGCAAAGCTGGCTTGATACAAATGCTCGTGCATTTTTCACGTCACCTGCGTATACCAATGCTGAAAGAGTACCCATGAAAGTTATTTACACATTACATGAGAATGTGCGCGTATCTGCTATAGCTCCAGAATACTTAACAAGGCACGATCTCTTTGGTCTAAGCAATTGGACAGCGCAAAAGTCAGATCAGGTGTACGTTAACATGTGTGCTGAGATTTTTCCAATTCTTTCCCCTAACGATCTTGAGTTATTGGTAAAACGCCATTGCTTTTTACCAGGAGGTCTTGTAAAACGAGAAATGAAACAACCATTTACAATTGAACAAATGTTTAAGAAATATAACGATAAAATTCCAAGCCCACCTCCTCTCGATGCAATGTATGATGAATTGAAAGTACCAAGGCGAGCTTTTCGTTTATCTGAACACACTAGATTGATGTGTAACGCTAGACATTGTTGGAATAAAAAACATGCCGATGAGAACGTGATGGTACCCGATTTGGTGCCTGCTGATTGGTACGCATGCTGGTTACTGTTTTGGTCCCTATACACTTCTAGATTGGATGATCATTTTTGCGAAACGTACATAGGAAGGACCAGTGCAATGGCATATGCAATTCCAATGAGACCTAATCAACACTATAAACGGCAACATAATCAACGTCAACATTATGCACTGGTCAATCCAGAAACAGGAAAGCGAGCACCGATTTCACCATTCGCCATAAAAGATGTATTCACTTGTATGATAAACTCTCCTACGTTTCTTAAGCATGTAGAAAACCTAATAACGCTAATACATATAGTGCTTAGCACTAGAGCATATTCCCGTGATCCTACATACGATTGTATATCAGCACTTCTTAAAGTGTGGCTGTTCGCTGAAACAGGTCGTACTTTACCTGATTTTATATTTGATAGCTATTACCAAGATAACAAATAAATGTATGATTATAATGGATAATCAATTACCTTATGATATAAAAAGCAGCATTTCGAATGAAGGAGAAAGACACGATACAAAAAATAAAAATACATCTAATCATAGAGAAGATCGAGAAACAAGTGGTGTTAATAATGTTGATGAAAGAGTGTCAGATGAAATATTCAACCGAGATTTGACCAATGTAATGTTTATAGCTCCATTATGGGGTGCGATTAGATTAGCAAATTTAATTAACACATTTGGTACAAACGTGCAATGGAAAGAGATTACATGTGACTGGTTTCCAGGGAAATGGTTCACAAGACAAACTATAAAGATATTTAGGGATCACTTTAGTATTACAGAGAATGGTACGTGCTATTACTCAAAGACTGCTCTTACGTTTCCAATGTGTGGCGCAGCAATAAATTCTGTAGTCTTACCGGCTCTCGTAGATAGATTGTTGCGGGTTGCGAAAGGAGAAAGGAATGAGCAATCATTGACAGCAGCAACATTTATTGATAACGATAAAGACCGTGCTGATGATGATGGTGATGATGAAGCGATTATAAACATTTCTGAAACAGCTTTTGTGAAACCAGAAGAATGTTTAATGGATTATGTCACTAGATATACGGATAGGATGATTTGTGAAAAACAAATAGATAATGAAACTGGTGAAATTTCATACAAATGCACAGTCTTTTATTTAGAAGGAGATGATGATGACGAATTTGAAGATGATAAGCAATTATTGCAACAGCGAGAAAAGGATGAGACGTTTATAATTACAATGGAATGTGGCTTGCCGTTTGTGTCTCGCAATGTATTCGAGACGGATACGTTCACGTTCATGTTTGGAACTGTATACGATACATTACTAAATTCATGGCCAACGCACACGCTTGCCCTTAGTCCTGCCGCTGCATCTTTGTGTAATAAGCTTCCTTACAAGTTTAGTACACAATGCATGAATGTTGCTGAGTCGATTCATGAATGTTTATTTGCTGCTCCTATGTATCATGATATACATGCAAAAATTTTGCAGATTATGCATGATCCTCAACCAATTATAAATTCTATTCAAGATGCAGCTTTTCAAGATGATGATGATATCGTGCGTAAACGATTACAAATGTCTTCGTGGTTGGAAACCATCATTACTAAACATGCTAATAGTACATTGTCATCTGTGGGGATTTACGAAATCACACAACAACCATTGGCTCATCGTATTGCAGATATATGCGTCAATTTAGCCATGGATTTTTATCATCACTGTGCAGTCGATCCAAGAGCGGAATTATATACCGGAATGTCGGATCATCGCATGCCATCACCATCTCCATGGATTAAATTTAGATCTGCACAAGACATCATCTTGGACAAGTATTGGATATTGGAAAATTCTGCAGAATTTAATTATGCCAAAGTTCCTGTAGGTGGTGCTGATTGTGGTGATTTCTCTGTAAGCAGGTTCAGTGCCTTTGACGACCTCATTTACAGGTCAATTGTGGCTATAAAAGCAGCTGAAGCACAAAAGAAACCGATGAAAGAATAAACTGATACTTAAAAAACAACAACCATGCCTTATCACGATAATTACCATACATATCGTTTCACGTCCAATGTTGAAATGATTGCGGAATTATTAGCACTCAATACTTTAAACACGTATAAACCCCCAAATAATATGGAAATCAAAGAGTCACCACGCGGGTGTCAGCACGTAGTTAAACAATTTATTCCAATTTCCCCAGCACCAGTCCAATTCACACAATCACTTAACAGAGCACTTAGAGCTGCTCGTCGTAGACCAAATCAAAAACACAGATTTTTCATCACTACATTTAATTCTCAAACAACTCCTTTTCTTAGCTTTACACGAATTACGCAACATGAAATTCCTAAGGACTTCACATCGGATAATATCATATACAATAAGGTTACGGGTGATGTTAGATTTGTAAACAGGGGTCTTAATGATATGGAAAAAAGAATGGTTAGTAAGCGTAAAAAAACATTGCAAACGTTATATGCTAATCGACAACAATATGAACGCTCAATTGAGCACGGCATTTGTTCGCTTGATAGTAGCGCGATGGAAACGCCTTACGGCATTAATTTTAACGCAGGAAAGCAAGTTACGATTTATAATAAAATTCATCCTTTATTTCGGGGAGTTCCTTTTAAAGATATTTTACCCACTCGACATGCTCCAACAACAACTGCAGTTAATGATTATGAGACGTGCATTCGAGTTAAACCTGCACATACTATTCACGTAGGTATGGATCCACGTATCAGTCTAGCGGTTAGTAAGCAAGCGATTGTAGATCATACGTATACGCATTATGACAGTTCTGGATTAGTCACTAGAACTAAATATGATTTAGACACACCGATGCCAATGACATCTCAAAATGATTCTATGTACGCATTATTAACTGCTTGCTTCAAAAATAGTAAAATTCATGACCTAGCTGGTGGGGGAATAACTGCATCTAGCAAAGCAATACAAAGTATTTTTGACAATACCCCATCACCTCCTTCGTTAATTAGACATACCATTCAATATTTTAAAAACTTACCAAAAAATGAAAATAATGCTAATGCGTTTCATCATTTTCTAGCCGTACTTGAGCATTTAGGCCATGCAACTCCTGAACTGATTGCACAAATGAACAAAATTAGAATGCTTAGTTATAATGATATGTAAATTGTTCCTTTTTTTATTTTCTGATGGTATATACAAACATACGGACAATACCACACATGAGTTGTACATTTTTTATCACTCATATTCATTCTTCTTGATTTGTCGCAGTCTCATTTCTGTACGTTGCATAGTCACCATGATATTTTTGTAGTGATCAGTAGCAAGTTCTTTCGATGCATAATCAGTGATATTAATTACAAACAAATATGATGATTCAAATACAATGGGATGACTTTCACCTGTTGCATTAGCTCTACTTCCTCCGTATGGCCTACTGGGTTTGCATGTACTGTGAAAGAGATACTTAGATAGAGACATTGGTAAACCAGTATGTTCGGGTTGCTCAATGAGTTTCACATCATTACCGGAGGTGGTCCAATTATAAGCCAGAGTGAGTACATTAACATGTTTTGGTATCAAAAAGCTAAATAAGGTTCTATATTTCAAAGGTACCACAAACACATCTTGCACTCCATTAATTGTTTTAACAAATAAACGATCTGGATCATAACCACGGTATGTTGCAAGTTGTTCGATTACTTGGCCATATTCTTTTAATGCAGCTGCAGGGGCATCCTCTACGTACTCAAAAAATAAAGGAGAAATATTTTTTCTGTCAACAGTGGTGGTAGTTGCAGACGTATTATAACAAGTATCCGTTTCTTCGTCTATGAATCCATCGGCAATATAGTCTCTAAAGTGTTGCTTTCTATTCCAGTTTCCAAATATATCAACATAAACAACTGCATATTTTGCAGTTGCTCTCTTGGGATATACCAAAGCATGTTTTTCAATTAACATTTTACATTCTTGCTCCACGGAGCCCTCTGATATTTTCAAACCACCACTACCACCTTTCCGTTTGCTACTTGCTTTGTCATACACAGTGCCATAATTATAATATTTTGGATTTGTGTCTTGTGGGCAGCAAATATCTGAAAGAACTCCTCCTTTCGGTCTGTATCCAACGTCCATGTAATACTCCAATGTACTAATTAACTCGTTGCTCGTATCTAAAAAAAACAAAATCAAAATATGGCATCATGAAAATGAATACACAAAAATAATACAGATATGACCTCAGCGACAATAAAAGAGACAACTTCGAAAATCGATACTACAAATGATGATAATGATGACATCGATGATGATAACAATACGGATATCAATTTAAAAGTATTTCCAGGAAAGTTTCAACCCACAAATTTAGATTGGATTCATGCCGCTACATATTCGGAAGCAAAATTATTATATGATAATCGATTAAACACTGCGACTGCTAGAATTTTTGGAGATAATCTCGTCAAATGGGTTGAGTCAGAAGAAATTTACTATCCATGTCCTTGGGCTGATAAAAATAGATTTCCCGATTATACACCCATCCAAATCAAAGAAAAATGTCCCGGTGGGAAATTTGTTTTTACTCGAGAAGGATGTAATGCAGTCAGATGTCGCAATGCCGTGGACGGTGATCCCATTACACGAGAAAAATTTATAGCAGCACAAAGCAATGGTACCGACCCTAAATGGGGTCGATTTTGTTACTTTACAACTAAAACGCCTAACGCAACTGAAACGGATATAGCATATGTAGAGGAAAATTATAAAATTAAAACCGCTCTAAATGAGGATGAGAGAAGTAATATTCCACATTCATTGTTTACATGGTGGGATTCAGCTGCTTCTAAATGTAGAATTGCCCCTGCCATTTTAAATTTTAACGATTTAAATGTTGTATTTCCTGAACAAGCCGAATATAATCGGGTTTTTGATGCAACACAAGGTCCTGACAATGGTGGCACTGAAAGTATTGAATTCAGACGTTACATCAAACGCGGTATGCCTCTGTTGATGTATCATAAGCAATATTGTGAAGGCAAGCTTCGTGTTTCTTATAATACAGATACATATGAATGTTATCGTAAACCTGGCCAATATATAATAGAAGAATTTATAATGGGAGGATTATACAGAGAATTCTTTGGATTTGGGGAGAAAGATTGGCGTAAACGATAAACAAATTTCATAAAATACATACCAGTGTCTTTATTAGACGACCGTTTCTTTCTTCGCTCTACATCAGTGTCTTCCATACCATCGTTGTTGTTGGTAATTACCAATTGTGGAGGATTTCTTATTACAACTGTACTGCTTGCAGCATCACATTCGTCATCATCAGTGTCACCATCATTGATACTTTCAACGTCATAACCACCAGTAGTCTTAAATACATCAACAGGTCCCAGTTCTTGTACTTTTGGTGGTACTGGTAGTGTGATGAATGCCATAGTTCTTCAAAATAGAAAAAAAGCACTGTGTAATTATACTTTACAAAGAAAATATCAACGAAGTAAAACATGTATTGAAAACCGGACTGTAACTATAATTAAGAGAAAAGCTATTGCGACATTATTATCGCGCGTTAAGAATCATATTAAGCATCGTAGGAGATCTGAAGATTTACTTGTCAATTTGAAATCATTGATTAATGAAGACAACTTTACCACAAGAATTGCATTATGTTGCTGTTTTATAGAACACAGATTATTCAATTCTATTACTGATATAGAAAACAAAAAAAGTGATGCAAAACCAATACTCAACAATACACCGCAAATGTTGTGGTATATAAATAGCACTGTACCGTCTGCATCCGAAGTCATATCGAACATTGTAATTGTGAAAAACGGATACTGTGCTACTCGCGAAAGTACTGTTTCTACGGTGTACGTTGTTAACAACAGAATAGTGAAACCATACTTCAACATTCATAAAGCTGTTACTCGTGCTAGAGTATCTGCTCTTTCATTCACTAAAACTGGATTAGATTATGACAGATTCAAATATGCACGTGAAGCGTTGCTTAAAAGACATGGAATCGGACGAAGATGTCAATCTTGTATCAAAAAAATTGCGTGGAGAACCTTACGTAAAGGATACATTAATTACATTACAAACTCTATCTATCCCACGTCAATCGTTAACTCCAATACAGAAGAAGGAGAGCAACTCACAGCACCGACAGCAGCAAAAGGAGAGCCAAGCAAAACAAGGAGAGCAACTCACAACACCGACAGCAGCAAAAGGAGAGCCAACAAAACAAGGAGAGCAACTCACAACACCGACAGCAGCAAAAGGAGAGCCAACAAAACAAGGAGAGCAACTCACAGCGCCGACTACAGCAAAAGAAAGAGAGCAACTCGCACCATCAACAAAACAAGGAAAAAGAAGACCAACGTATGACGAAGAAGAAAATGTTACGATCGATGCTTGGAACTGCTTCTTCCGATATTTGTAATGAATGTGGTGGGCTATGTAAACATAACAACTATACTACTTTAATGTTATTGAAACAAGAATTAGATGATATGTGTCATGCACCTGCAATCATAGACACATTGTTTTCTAATTATTATCAAAATGGCATTACAAGCGAAGAAGTGGAACGCCTCGATTGCAGTTTACCAGTAACCGATTGTGCGGTTGAAGAAGATTGTAAAGTTATGTATCTCGACGACATTGGCGTCAAACCAAGTAACGTTACAGTTGGGATCCTGCAACAGCGACAACAACGACAAGAACGGCAGCAATTAAGAACATTGCAAGATTGTATTCACAATTTACTAACCTATAACGAAGAAGATGCTACATGTCATGAGGAAATGGGCGACTCATGTACCAGTGATGAAGATGGCATCGAGAAAGATAAACTGCCGCACACTAACGGACGTGTTAATCGAATTTTTGATTTCGTTGTAAACAGAATGGCGAAAAGTCCCGATATTAAGATTTTATATAATCATTTACTCCGAGCATTTTTTCAATGAAATGAAATGAATACCACGAAAATAGATTTTTTGTGTACGCTTATGTCTCTTTTACCTGTTGATAAAAACACTCTGGTCGCGCTTTATATGTTTCTCTTAAACGTGAAACTCCTTTTGGCATTGATTTGTTTTTTTTTTACTTAGCTGATAAGACCCGTACCCGGTCTTATCTTAGGACAAAAAGGTACTTACTAAAGCATGACAAATAGTAGATAAGGGTGGTATAGTGTTATGAATGTTTTTTTGTAGATATGAGAAAACATCCCGCCAGACTCTTATCAGTTCTGTATAAAAAGTAATGAGCGCCGTGTGAGTTCACTTATATAGAGAGAAAAGTAGGAGCACGGGCCTCCCCCCCCCCCTGTTACTTCACAATAGTAAGTAATTTTTTTGTTCTGTTTATTAAATTTACATTCTTTATAAAGTCAATGGTTAAAAAATGTGTTTTTCTTCCCCAACAGCTATTAATATGGATTCCGTTAACACTTCATCGATTAGTAATGATTTTAATGAGTCAAGCAAGGAAACCTTCAATGCTGAAACGATTATAAAAGTAGGTATTACTGAAGAAAAGGTAAGATACTCGCGAAGCTTTACTATATAGATTACAATTAATTTATTTTTTACTATTTAAGGACATCAAACGGATCTCCATACACACTGCTCTGAACAATGGAAACATAGCAGAAAGTGCCATTGTAACGCAAACGGTATGGAATATCACTTATGTACTTTATGAAACATAAATTAAAAAATGTTGATTATGTTTTATTTTTCTCCATTCAGGATATCACGACGGAGATCAATAATTCTACAACTCCTGATATCGATAATGATGAGCATCAATTTCAACAGTTTAATAATGATACGGATGAAAAAAAGATGACAAACAACTTGAATGATGGGAAGACTAACAAATATACTACTGATCATCAAGAACAAGAAGAAGATATCAATATACATAATGCAACTTCATGCCGAGATATGGAAGATTACATACCAAATGTTATTACTGACAAAAAGTTTTTCCAGTTTAAGGGTGTACTGTTAGAGATTGCAAAGTCAATTATGATTTATTATAATTTTATTTATCATACTGATGCCGATGCTTTGACTAAGGACGTTCGCGAAGTTATAGTACAGATTCATAAAATTATGAAATTACTACATCGTTCAAGTGATATATTCAGAAAACCTTCTGCTATTAAAAAGAAATTGCGTGTTGCTAATTGTATTTATAAGGTTGCTCGAATGCAACAAATGTGGATAAAGAGTGCTTTGGAAACTCGATATCAAACCAATATGACTTTACGTACATTTCATGAGTTGATGAAGGTTAAACTGGCAACTGAGTGGGTTAAAATGGTTAATAAACAACTGAAACATACCCATAGTAACGTTATTTGCGCCAATAACAATTTCGCTGGTGTATCTGAGTACTATGAGGAAATCTTGTTATCAACACCAACCAACGTGTCTACAAAACGGAACATTATTGATGTTATTAATGATGATAAATGTACAATAAGTAAAAAAAAGAAACGTAATAATCATGTGGAGACCTCTTTGATACCAGCGACCCAATTATTGGCAGAGCAACATAACCGATACATGGAAGTTGATCCCACTGTTTCTCCGATTTCGCAAAGTTCTACCCCTATATCTCAAGTTATTGATTCAATAATCATACCTATTACTACAACCAACACTACATCTATGCTATCTTCTATGTCTTCTCCAAATTCTCCTTCACCTACTCCCATGTCTCCACGCTCTGATCCGATAATCATACCTATGACTGCAACAACTACATCCATACAATCTTCTATTTGCAACATATCTATGCAATCTTTAACATTTGAAAGAGCTCAGTAAGCTAGAGCAATATTGTATGGTAATTTACAATTTTTATTTGTGTTTATGGTATGTGCAAGTGAAATCGATATTAGTATTACCTTATTGCATCGTGGAAACCAGCATTGTGTAATAATTGAAAAAATAAAGATGTTTTAATCACTACACTGCGTCATGTCTGGAACTTATGATGCCTTAGTAGGTTCGCCAACTCCGATATTAAAAGATTTGTGTTCATATTATGGATTACAATTTAAATATGATGTGAAAGATGACGTAGATTTTCCTTTAGCCATAGCTTTAGATAAAGGAGGTTGGCTATTTGATACAATGTGGAGTTGCTTATTGAATTCAATATTTGAGTCTGACGACAGATTAATACCTTGGGTATACATACCAAGGTCAGCATCTGAATGTACTCGCAATTACAGAAGTTTCATGGGCTTCTTTTATTTACGAGTTGTATATCCAAATGAAGGTAAATGTACAGACATATATCATGGAGCAAATTATTTACCGTTAGCACCCTTTGTTCCTCAAGACGATATTTATGGAATAGTAGGTCGTATAATGGTTAAAGGAAAAGAAAAATTTTTTACGGCTTTTGAATCCATTTCACCTGATATACCATGTATTAGTAGAGATAATTGTCTAACTGCAACGCGTTATAAGAAATATTTATCGCGTATGAAACAACATAAGCAACCTCAGTATGCACAGCAGCATGAAGAGCAGAATGGTATTCTATGGGGTGCATCTGAATATAACGGAAAGCGACCACTTAATGATAAACAGCGTAGATCTATATGTTGTATTTACAAATCTTACAATACGACTGATCACGTTCCCGTAAATATAATAACGGGTTATTTGGCGTATGGTAATGTACCTATTACAGTAATATCGACATATTCTCCTACTGCAGAATGCACAATAGTGGACGATGCGGAAGAGCGTGAGTTGATGCGATTATGTCCTCAACTGGGCTCTGCGTGTATGGCCAATAGATTACAATTTGCGAGTTGTGTTATGGGTTATAAAGGCGTTTCCAACACTAATGCATATGCGTATAAAACTGTAAAGCAACCATCTCACGTGTTTATTGATCACGTTCAGAAACAACTTCGAAAGAATTTTCGAATGCTGCAATGCATGATATCTAGTAAACATTCAATAACAGATAGACATATAGGATTGATATCTGCTTTATTAAGAGTGGAACATGCAAATGCAAACTCAATGACTCCACATTATTCAAGATTTGTGCTATCTGCTACATCAGAATCTCCATTAGCTAGTATAATTAACGAACATAGAATTGTTGTTAATTTTAATAAGACCACTAAACAATCTTACATGAGGCAAGTACAAATGTCTCAATACGGATATGTATCTGCAATTGCCACTCCAGATGGTAGTGATATTGGTATGACGAAACACGTACTACCAGAAACTGAATTTTCGTTTCGATTGAATGCTAGAACGACGTTTTTGGTTCGAGAAATGGTGGCATCGTGGTGGTTAGCGCATAGTGTTGGAAGCAAAAATAATAATGCAATGACATCACTATACCTTCCTCCAATTGCTGTGTTCTTCAATCATAAATTACAAGAAGGTAAGGTTATTGTAACAGAACAGATATTAAATGCTTTTTGCAAATCATTTCCATATTTACACATACATTATGAAGATCGTGTGGCACTTTATATTTCGGCTACTGGAGGTACTTTGTATAATGCACAAAGAGGGGGTACGATGTGTCATCCTGCACGACCCATATTGCCGTTAAAAGAATGTGTGGCAACTAAACATTATTTTAATCCTCATAATGATCCCGCGCGTAATACGTTGGGGTTTGGGATGATCAAACAGGCTCTCTCTAAGGGCTTCACCATGGATGGAAAGCGCACATGGGTACGAAATGGAGAGAACAAAGTGCTTCTTTGGTCAGATGTAGGACATTATGGTAGCGAGGCAAACGTGCTTCCACTCGCAATGGGTTCGTGCGTGGAAGATGGAATAGTATTGTCTATGTCGTTTGCAAAGAGAACTGCTTATGTTCACATCAAACGATTGTTGGTACCTGCAAATGCGTATGGATGTGTAATATATGATTCTTTACCACCCGAGTGTTGCATTCAATATGCCGATGATGTATGGGGTGTAGAACCCGGAACTGCTATTCGAGAACGCAAACAGCCAATAGTGGTTATGCGAGATGCATCAACTAACAAATATATTGCCGTCTTTGCAGGTAAACGTAGCAGTGTAGGTTATGCGTTTCAGAATTGTTATTGGGTTGGAATAAGTGACCGCAAACTTGCCGTGTTTATAACAAAATGTGCAACGCCAATGCTCGGATATAAATTTGCTACGCCTCACGGGCAAAAGGGTGTCGTATGTAATATATTACCCGATTATTTAATGCCTCGTGGCATTCAAGACGAGTTATGTATTCCCGATGTTATTGTACATCCCGTAACTATTATGTCTCGATTAACGGTCGGTCAGCTGAAGAACAACAGATATTCTCTACAAAAGTTCAGATTAGGTGATGGTCGTATAACTTTGAATAAATTACAAGTGCATCGCACATCATTTTTTCAGCAACGAAACGTACCTGAAGATAAATTCCATTATCGAAATGGAACTAACGTGTATAACACATTTACACGACAACCGACGGAAGGACGTGCTAATGATGGCAGTGCACGAATGGGTGAGATGGAATGTTCGGCGTTATATGCTACCGGCGCGACAGAGTCGCTGATGAGATTAGGTGCGCAAGGGGATACGACTAACCATAAAGCGCGTGTGTGTGTGGATTGTGGTTTGGTTTCAATTTTCTGCAGTACATGGCTTGGTGATGATGGAAAATGTTCACACGAAAGTGTTATTGATGATGTTTCAGTTAAATATGCAGGAGTTTTAACCTCTCATATTTTAGCATCGATGCGTGTATGTGTGTCACTATATGATGATAATGAAGATGTTATTAATTATGATAAAAAACGGAGTAAAAATGCTATCGATAATATGTAATAAAAACCTTTAATAACAACATCACACCCAATTTATAAATAAAGAATATAATTATCAATATGGACGATACCATATTAGAATATGCAATGCAGAAATGTATACAGAATTATAATAAACAAGTATTCTATAAATACGTGTGTATGTTGCAGGGTACCGTACCAATCGAACAAGGCCGTCACAGCCACATGTTAACTCAATTTGGGTCTCAATGTTTAGTATCTGCATTTTCATCCATTGACGATATAGAAGGGTTGCAGTTGCTTGTGACTAATCAATGTGGCAGTAATGGATGTGACAATACTGAAATATTTATTGAGATTGTAAGAAATCGTTATTGTCAGCATGTTGCAGAAAAAAAATACGTAGAGATACAATTAAAGATATAATTATGAGTGAAATTAAGACTTCATATGATATTTTCATAAATAAAGTGAAAGAGAGACAGAGCTCGCTCAGCGCGAGTATACCAGATAATGTAACTATTCCCACACCCAGAGACCCCGTGGATTTACCATACGATTATGGGGAATTACCAAATGTAATTTGGGATTACGATAAAGTCATAGAGGAGGCTCATGCTGAATTTCAAAATATATCGTCATCCATAAGGATGACTCAACCGTCATGTATGAGAGAAGTATGTGATGATGAGATTCCAGACGAATGGCGTAATGCAATAATCGAATTAGCAATAGCTCGTAACAATGATTCCACCATAAGGGATATCACATCAGAATATGGCGCTTATGGATTCATTTCAGTCGCAAATGGACGACGTATATGCACGTTAGATTTCATGCTTACCGCTTTTTGCTTATATGCAATGGAAGAAGAAGAAAATAATAAAGACGAAGAAAGAGAGGGGGTGGTATATGATGATGAAATAACGAGGAATATGGGTAGAAAATTGGTAATGCCATTTATTTATTGGACCGACGGGAAAGCACAAATTCCTCCATTTGATGTAACTTCATATTGCCACTTTAACAACACAGATTCGGATGTTAAGATATGTGATCGTGCATCGATGGCCTACTTTCCAATGACCGCTCAATATTGGAATGATAATAACATAACCACAGAAGCATGCATTTACACATGGGTTTTTGCACCCGTTGATGCAACAAAGGATATTGCGAATAGTCTGTCTGATATTGAGATATACGAGTTACTGAAACATGTAGATATGCCCGTTACAGCTACCAATTCATGGTACATTAGACTTTTAACGGCTCTTAAAATGTCATCCATTGAGTCAATAGAAGAACAACCGTTAAAATTCATAATATCATCATATAGATTTGCAATGGCAATGTATTCAAATGAATCATACGATCGAATGATGCTGAATAAATTAGGAAGAGTAGGGGCGTGCGTAAGCGGAATACTATACGGACCAACTAAAGATATTAAAACCGCATTTTTCAGAGCGTTAGATGCGGAATATACGTTCGATTATTTTAATAATTCCAGACATGCGTATACAGTGATTCAGCACGCATTCTTTACACTGGCCGGATCAGAAGTGAAAAATAATATGCACAATGCATTGGATTCTGATATGGATAATGCCAATAGCGTTATTCTTAATAAAGTTAAACATCACTTCTCATCTTCCGTTAACAATGATGATGAGATATTACATACTATAGTCAATTCATTAAAACTGCGCAGATTACAAAGACTACCAGGTCTTTTAGATTATATCATTAAGCATAGCCCTAGAAGTACACTATCTAACTCAAACGGCCGTTTGATGGATGCTTCTTGTGATCATAGTTATAGCGAGATCTCTAAGCTAAAGAAGAAACGATCAGCTGATGTAAACAGTTATAATGATAATATTGCGGAAAACTCGGAAGGTAAAATGTTTTTAGAAACAGATAACGAGAAGTCGTATACACTAATGGATCCTAACAAAGTTAGGGAAGATATTGTGTCATACATTGAAAATCTCATGATACGAATGTATGCTTACAAAGATCGTGTAATGAGTGAAGTGATTGCAGGTTCACCATGTTCATTATTGGATTTACTTACAGTTTTTAGCATTAATACCTCTTATAATGAAACAAATACAAGCCTCAATGAAAAGTATAAAGTTATGTCTAATGAAGAATTAATTGAAAAGCTTAGAAATAACATTTACGAAAAAGAATCGGCAGCTGCATATGATGTGGCTAGTTATACAAAACTAAATCATACAATTTACGAATTATTCACTAAACATGAAACTTGCACTGAAAGTACGTGTATAGTACAATCTGATGCACTATTGAACGAGGTACTTTTACGACTTAGAAATACTTGGGATATTAGAGCTATCGTTTACGATATAATCACTAATCCTTACAATGAGCGATATATGCGACTATTATTATCTACGATTGATCCAGTAGATGCATTTATCTTACAAACTATTACTAAAGGTGAAAAGGATATCGTTATTAATGATTCTGCAATGCATGAATTATGGAACTTACAAAGTGAAAAATTACGCAAGTCGTTTTGTATGAAATTACTTGAACATAGCAATATTGCAAAACGTGTGATTAAGGAAGTTGCAGTGGCAATAACACCTATACACTCGGATGACGAACAAGAGAAGATGAGATGGAATCGATATGCTGAATTAGTAGTAAGTAAAGAAGGAGCGGACATTAGTGCTAATTTCGAAAGGAATATATTCATAACATTCACACCAGAACATAATATGGATATTCATGTGTATGATGAGCGACATGAAACATTAATTAGCATCGTTAATTATCATCCTTATACAAACGTTAGAAATTGGGTTGCAGAACGTGGTATCAAAAAATCTCCTATTGCGTTTGAATTATCCGAATGTGGTGGTGTAGACAACGGTCCAACGCCCCTTTTGTATACTGTATTCAAACGCGACATTCTCGCTGATTGTGCATCCTACGACGACTATTCGGATCGAGAAAAGAGAATGCTTCATCTCGTTGCAGTTTTACTTTGCAAGAAAAAAATACACACATCGTTCTTATTTGGAACAATTAATAGCAAAGCCAACATTCCTGTATTAAAATTTGGTGTGAGCATTTACAGTACTACACCTAATGTGAATACAATGACCTCCATAGGTGAATTTAATCAATTAGTCAGTAACATTCCAGGTGGTAAATTCTACTTTCATAACACGAGTCGTTTAGGTGAGGCAATACCGAACACAGTTTCCGACCTTGTATCTCTCGTAATGGAATTCAACGAGAATGAATATTTACAGGAGTGTCAGATTTCGTGGTATATATACGAAATCACTCGGATTTTATTTTATTACGAATCGACACTACCTAATATGATGCTTGTATATGCGGTGTGGAAATATGGATGGAATAATAACAAAGATACAATGATGTGTTGTGATAATTCTTTATTTTTCAATCTTGTGGGTACTTGTATTTCTGATTTGCAGCGACGATGTGAGCTGATTGAAGAAATCATTATATGTAATGATACTACTATTCCACAAACAGAAGACGAAGATTTTAGGGACTGGCTGGATGGAGCTGGCGGTGATACGTGCAACGATCGTACTGGTGACCTTACTAATAATAAAGAAGATGAAGATGTAGAGTTAGAGCGACGTATGCGATACATATACACATATCTCGTTAAAGACATGTTAAATTACGAAACACGGATATCTAATAACGAGGAACCGTACAGAAAGACTATAACTAAAGAAAATGACGAACGTTTCGATTCCTATATTGTTATTAAAAATTTAATAGATACTCTTATAGCACCTGCATTTACCCAATTATTAACGCGTCATTCAAACAAAATAGACTATTTTTAAATGGGATATCGGCATGCACATAGAGATGCCATAATGGCTTGTCGAGTGTGTACAACGATCATAAGTCGTCAACAATGAAGGGTTGGTCATTCGGTCTCATAATCGGAAGGATGTGTTTTTATTTGTAAATCTATACTATCAGAGGCTGGTATCACAGAGGGTGTTACGTAATTTATATTTCGTATGTCAATTGGATCGTAGTCCTCTTCGGCTTTACTTAGCGCTTTAAATATAGGACGTTCGTCCATATATGCCCTAATCCATGGCTGTACATGTCGCTGCCAAATACATTGCCATTCCCATGTAGGAAGAGGAGGCGTTTGTTTCGGTGTCATTGAAGCAATCCCATTGCAAGTCTTATATTTGGTCAAAAACCTTCATGATTCATTAGTCATTACATCATGTGAATCTTTAAGAGATTGTTTTGTATCTTCAAATACAGCATGTAATTCGGGTGTCATTTTTACACGATCACTTTCGATTGCGAGTTCATTAACCGTTTCTGAATATTTAGCAGATGCAATTGCATTTTTAAGAACATCAGCCACATGCCTCATATTGGCTAGTGATACATTTTGAGTTTCTAAGTGCTTCTTTAAAATATTCTCATTTACGTCAGCTGTTACGTGCACTTTGGCAATCGTCATTACCTCATGAATTGTATGAATTGCTGACTGTTGTTTAGCTTCCTGTATCGTTTTACTACGAGACGCAATTGCATGCATGATATTGTCTAATTTCATTTTAAAATCAATACGCGTAGCATCAATTTTTCTCTTTTCATTATATACAATCTCTCGAGTTTCATCCATTACTGTTTTTAATTTTTTCATTACGTTTCGCACGTTTGTCAACTCATTTTCAATATCGAAATTTATACGTTTCATTTCATCTAATAAATCTGCAGATTTTCGTTGTACACTGGCATTTTCACCATGCATGCTAGGGTGGTGTTTGGGAACTTTTTTAAGCGACTCTATTATTGGTTTCGTCACATGTTCTGGTATATAGTGAAGAAAAAAAGGCATTGAACGCTCTATGTTAGCGGTATCTTGTATATCTTGCGTATCTTGTGTATCCATCATAACTAGTACATATTTATTCTCAATTATAGATATAATATTATAAACATTTGAATATATTTTGTCAATTTGTGAAGACGATAAAAGTACGTGACTAGTAATATTATCACGTAACTCAGTAACTTGATTTTTGCATTCAGCTATTTCAGAAACAAGTGTTTTCTTAAAGCTAGAATGATTCTCATTTAAAATATTTATCGCATCTGCTACTCGTTCGATATAGTTATTACATTCTAAATCATATTGTTGAATATTGTCCAAAAGAGTTTTCACTCTTGTTTTTGCAACATCATCAATCGTATTATACGTGTTTAATACAGCACTATTAAATTCTTCTATAATCAATCGAATGTCATTTTCAAAAGTCTCTTTTACGTGTATGTTATCCTTTATTCTTTTTTGTGTGAGATCTCGTATTGTTTTAAATCGATCAAAATATACTGTACCCAACAATTTCACGGTGCGGCGTGCATCTTCAGTGGTACCATTAATCGTACTATTTAATAAATCATTTATGCTAAGCAATAGTTGTTTATCACTTTCTATTAAAGATATACAATCAGAATACAATGCGATTTCGTCTATTGATTGAATTCTACCATTCTCGTATGTAGACTTGATATCATCACGAGCTTGTTGTATGATTTTTTCCTCCACACCCGTCCTAACCAATGTTTCCTTTTGTTTAATATATGCAATACATATCTCAATTTGCTCTTTTTGATTATTAACGTATTCTCTTAATGTATCGGCATAGTTTCTGCTGCTGTTCAATTTATTAATATTATCTACCCTCTTATATTCCTCTTCATACAAATTATAAATACGATCTTTATCCTCATTATCTGTTATAGAAATAATGTTACGTTCAATATTAATCTTTTTCTGCAATATTTGTGATCGTAAAGCAGATATTGGGGAATGATATGGTTGTATATATGTATTCAAAATGTCTCGTGATATATTATTGAGAGATATCTTATTACGTTCTAACACATCTATTGGTAGTTCATCAATTTGTTGTATTATTCTACTAATTGTTTGTTTCTGTGTTTCTATAAGACTAGACGCTTTATTTGCAATGTCCATCTCGGTTTTGAATTCAATTTTCGACAATTCGTCTTCATACTCTTTAATGGTACTTAATATACGATCATTTTCTTCACGGGATTTAATTACAGAGGGTATATTGTCAAGAAATTTATTAATACTAAGAAATTTATCTTCTGCATTTTTACATAACTGTTGATACGTGTTTAGAGTAGTGTTAAAGGTTTGAATTGCAACGTCATATTCTCGCTTCAATTTATTCCAACTATCAAGTACAACCATATTGATTCTTTCCACACGATCATTTTCTTTTTGAATCAATTCTTTACGACGGGACCCTTTCAATATATTTAAATTTTGTGTTATTTCTAAATACTTATCATGTTTATTAATGATATCATTTTCGGCTATACGTATTGTTTTTTCTAAGCTCTCGAATTTATGCACAAGATCACTAAAATTCACATCTTGATCTACTCCTCGCAACTGTTCCAATAACTCATTCATTACCTTTACTGAACTAGTACATTGAATATATTTTTTCATAAATTGTGCATAACGCTTATTATATATGATTATTTGTTTTTCTACCGCTGCAATAGACGAATCAAATGAAATAACACTAGACTCATCAATTTTCGCAAATAGATCCTCGATTAAGGATAATAGAGATCTTAAATCTTGAATTCTCAGATCACCCACATTATCATTTAATGTGACCATCGCTTGTTCTATATGTTGTTTAGTCTTTTCTCGCTTTTTCATAGAAAGCTTTCTTCTAGTTTCAATTGAATTTATAGTAGTTTTAAAATTTTCGTAAATTTCATTTAATTTATAATTATGATTACTAACCGCAATATTGTATTTAGATTGTAATTGTTCCAATTTAGAAATTACATCTCTACAACTTTCTGAAAGTGTCGTAAAAAGTAATTCTACTTTATCATCATATACTTTCTTAATAGCGAAATCTTCTCGCATTTGTTTTATTAGTACCACATTTGTTTTTACATTTGTAATACTGAAATTAAGTTGTTGAGGAATCATAGTAACTGTAGGAGGATACATATCTTGTAATATTTTACTATCATTGATTTCACATTCCTTCACGTAATCCTTAATAGTTGTTTCATATTTTAATAGATCAGATGTAAATTCTGCAATACATTTATCTATATTATTAGTATACTTTACTAGTTCAAGTTCCTCTTCTTCCAAGTTAATTCGGATTATATTTAATTCATTCAGAAAATGTTCAACAAGCTCTGCATTACGTTGTCGTGCAGATTGTTCATTTGCAATTAAAGTATTTCGTCTTGTTTGTAATCTCGATTTGTACATGTGCAATTCCTCATTCAAACTCCCCACGCTTTGATATACCTGATTTACAAGCTCATTTAATGTTTTATACGTCATGATGTTACTTTTTGTTGCAACTATATCATCAGTAATCATACTCAGCTCGTATTTAAACTGTTCATATATAGACCAGGTATCAATAAAAGTTTGTATATCTGCAAGTAGCCTATTTGCACCTTCAATGTCTCTTCCATTCTTCATAGAGTTGATTATATCCTCTAATTCTTCGCTATATTTATAACATTTATTTATTATTTCGTCTATTTCAATCTCTTCACTTTCAAGATCACGAATCGTCTTGTTTTCTAATTGTTGATCGAGATTCCTAAAAATTTGAACATTTCTCTGTACATTATTAACAATTGTGTAATACAAATTGTAATCTAAACTGTAATGTTGTTTCATATCTGCTATTGCTTCTTCATTATGTAATAGTTCATTAGTAAATGACACTTTCGCGTTAACTAATTCTTGTTGTACACGCTCATAATTAATATTAGCATCTTCCATTAGTTGAATAATATGTTTCCTATATTTATCTATAACACCACGTATTTTATTGTTCATACATTTCAGATTATGTTCAAATTCGTATTTCAATTCCTTAAATTCAACCTTTTGAAGTAACTGAAATTGTAACTCATCAACTGTATCGTCACTGTTCATTGGAATTTCTCCATCTACTATGTATCGGAATAAAACATTATCTATACCAATTATTTTACATACATCGGTCATAAATTTAGTATAGCATTTATCGATTTCATCCAATGTCATTTTGCAAACGTTAACATTTAATGTATGCATATTATTGAGATCATCTAATGTGTAATTATTCGGTTCCGATATAACCTTAAATTTTCGGTTACATGTTTCTATTGCAGATTCCACCAATTCCTCAATATGGTTACTTTTAACTTCTATATGTTGCTGTAGAGTGTGTATGATCTGTTTACGGTGCTGTATTTTTCGTTTATGTTCCTGTTCTAACTTCTGTTTCGCTTGTAATTCTGCATCACACATTTCATTTAACTTAGCATGTAGTCTTGCGATTTGTGTATTAATTTTGATGTTAAAAGTTTCAATTTCGTTGTGAATAGATTTAGACCATTTTTCCGTTGACTCGGATATATTACTGTTTATTTTATGTAATCGATATTTTAATTTGTCAAAATTTTTAACCAACGCAATCATGTCAGTATCATTTTCTAATGGTACAGTTGGTATTTCTATTTTCATATCGAACGTGTTATTGTGAACTAAAAATAATTCTTGTTTATCCTTTATCCGTTTTAAACATTTCCTATATTCAGTCTTTACATTATCTCCATCTAATTGTGCCATATGAATTTTACTTTCCAACGCTATTGACGAATCGGAATTGTTTATGTAATCATCAATTTTTTCCTTAAAATTTGTATATAAGTGTTCATTCAAACATGAATTAAACATTTCATCCACTACTTCCTTTAAATCGTTGAAAGCTTTTTCTAGTCGTGTAAGCTCTGTGCTATGAGATTTATACATGGAATTTAATCGATCTTTTTCTCTTGTAATTATATCTTCCCGCTCTATAGCGAGTAACATACGGCGTTCTAAATCAGGTACCGTGCTTCTTTCTAATACCCCACATGCCTCTATCATTTCTTGTTTATATCGTTCAAGATCTGCATAGTCTTGGTCCATCCACTCGTCATCCTTTAACCATTGTGTAATTTCAGATATGTGTCCCATTAATTCTTGCATCAACGTCTGACATGATGCAATCTTTACCTTTAGAGCTTCAGAGTCTTCCGCTATCAAAGATTGTGTGATTAACTCATGGTATAGCTTAAGTTTAGAATCGAATATGGACCGCATACCCGTAAATCTACTGACCAATTGTGCATGTTGAAGGTTCTGATTATTTAAAATACTTTTAATTTTTTCAATATTTTTAAATACGAACATTACATTGTCATGTGAGACCTTAATTGTTTTATACAAATTAGATTCCATTTGTGATATTTGTGATTTAAGATCAACTTTAAGTAATGCATATTTAAAAGGATCAATTATCCCTTCAATTATATCACTATGCATATTAATATAACTTGTGATTATCTCAATTTCATGCAGCAATACATTAGTATATTTCTCATTTTTTAAAGCTTTCCGTATTACTTGTATTGCGTTAGTAAAATCTGTGTTAGAATTAATGACATTGTATTTGTCGATCAATGTAACAATATTCTTAATACGCTCGGATAGCAATGTCCATGCAGACATATCAATATCTACTTTACGATCACGTAATTCTTGTAATTCAGATATCATTGTTTCCATCATCTTCTTATCATCAAACAACATGCCAATACTTGTCAATGTATCAAAATATATCAACATTTGTTTCTGTTTGGCATATGCAGCTTTAATTGCAGCTTCAAAACTATCAATCAAATGTATATATTTATCGTATGCTGTATACACAGCTTGTGCATGTTCACGTATATTTATCATTATATTAGTACTATCACAAACTGCACTTTCTATTTTTTCCAAAAATGTTCCGTATGTTTGTACAGCTGAGCTATAGTCTGTACCAGATGTAAGTCGCATTACAAGCTCTTTCAATGTTTCCACCATTTGCATATATTCATCAATATATGCATGTAATTCCTCTTTACCAATACTATATAGTTTGTCTTTTGCATGATGAAAAGCGTCAATTTTTACATTAAGATCATTCATAATTCTCGTTACATATGCTTTAAATTCTCGACTGACTTCATCCACATCATAATAATTATTACAAGTAATATTTAATTCGTTACGCATTCGATCTATATCTAAATATTTAGCTAGTATATCTGTGCATATTTTTGTTTGCCAAATAGGTGTGTACGTACTTACGATTTGTTGTGCCATATCATTAGCAGCTACGCAGTCTGTATATGTATGCATATCTGGGGTTGTAAAATCTACTACTATTTTTGACAAGGCAGCATCGATTTCATTTTTTTAAGATTAAAATCGCTTTTGATCTTTTCAAACAACTCCTTTCCCTAATGCGATCCTGCTGTTCACGTATAATACTCATCATATTAGTTTCCGTTTCTATTTTCATTTTTAAATCTGCAATATAAGCAGACCATTGGGTATGGTTAATAGGATTTAGCGACTCAACCCTTTCTAAAACAGATTGCAATGCGTTTATATTATTTAATATATCATTATTAGTGTTCATACACTGCATGCAAATGATCTTGTATAACTGAATAGTTTGTACGAAGTCGTTATCTTTATGAAACTCCTTAATATTCTGAACATTCTCCAATTTGTTTTCAATATTAGGCGTACTTTTCATCAATATTTCAAGTTGAATCTGATCCGCGTAAGCATCACACGTTTTATCCAATTCAGCCATACTGTTTTGAAACATTTGCGTGATTTCACCGACATCGGCTTCTTCCTTAAAATTATCATCTGATACTGTACATTCTATTATAGTCAATTGTTTTAAGTGCTGATAGGATTGAAATGCCTCCAACAACATCTGATTTCGCCATTCTAAACTATACGTATTTAACTTCAATTTAGTAGCATCTTCAACACTATTAACGCTGTTCATCGCATGCTTGTATTCCTCTAATCGTTTCATTAACGTTTCCCGTGCATCTCGTAAAGATTGCTTTAATTTACTACAATATAGCCTACGAAAATCTTCTTTCAATGTATATTTATACTGTAGACAATCCATATAAGCATTATTCTCGTTTGTTAATTTCATCTTTAACATTTTAATTACATATTCCTTAAACGCATGTGAAACATCCTTTATATTCGATATATCATCGATAGTATGCGTGAGCGTTTTAACATTATCATTTAATTTATTTTCGTATTTCAATAATTCTTGTTCCCATTGCTTATATCGTTGATATAATGCTTCTATGGGTTCTGTAATATACTTACTGAAAAGCATATTCTGTATACTATTTCTATAATCATCCGCAATCACCTCAACCGTTTTTATACAATGTAGATACTTCAGAATTAATGTATTCCATATATTTCTTTGATATAACATCAATATCATTGCTGAATGATTGTATTAATGTTTCTGATTTTAATAAATCATCATCATCATCGTCATTGCAGCGTAAATTGTATTCAGCTAAAATCGACTCAATATTTTGTATTTTTTTAAGTGTTCCGTTATCGTTTGCTTAATGTCTGCATCATTACCTACATTTGTAATAATCTGTTGTATTTTATCAGCTTTTACATGAAATTCCATATCTTCTGGTATGGCCGTAAACAATTGTTCGTAGTTACCTAATGTATGTTTTGCGTCTTCTTTAAAGTTATCAATAGCTTCTTCTAATTTTTTACATAAATACATTTTAAATTTGTTACGTAATGTATTGTTCATCACATGTATTTGATTCATCAGAGATACATTATCATCTCTTCTCTGATTGAGAATATCATTATAATTATGTACCGTGTCCTGAGAAATATCATTATAATTTGATATCTGTTCTATAATATTTGTAATACTATTTATAATTTCACTAATTGTTGCTAAATCTTTAGCGTAAATCTCAAATCGTGCTCTCACATAATCAATTATTTCCTCATCCTGTTTTTGCATTGTAAAAATATGATTTAAATTATCATTCTCATCGGTTAAATAAGGCACATTTATAATTTTAATCGTATTAATGAAGTGTTCAATTTTCTCTATTGTAATAGGATTATCATATACTAACGTTACGTCATGTGCGGTTGCATCTTGAATTGCCAAACGATCTTTCATTTCTATAGCAACTTTTTCTTCGAACTGCACTGCTGTAATATTATCTTTATCTTGAAATAATGTCACTTCATCATCGATATTAATCTCGTCCCCAACTTTCCGTTTTCGTCTTACAATGGAACCTTCATTCTCTAATGCAATGGGATTATCATATAACGACGTTACGTCATCTGTGCTGGCATCTTGAATTACCAAATTATCGTTCATTTCTATAGCAACTTTTTCTTCGAACTGCACTGCTGTAATATTATCGTTATCTTTAATTAATGTCGCTTCATCATCGATATTAATATCGCCCTCAACATTCCGTTTTTGTTTTACAATAGAACCTTCTTGTTTCTGCGTCTTTGATTGTATTATTATATTTGTATTTGTATAATATTTTCGCTTATTAATAATCTCTTCCAGTATATCTCGTGAGTTAACCACAGCACTTTGTTCACACGCTCCATATATTGTTTCCAATTTATGCACATGTTTTGAAATGCAATACTTTTTGCCGAAATTCAATCGAAGAAGCTTTTTCTCTGGTGGATATTCTAAAGAATTATTCTTTAAGGCAGAATCAATAATAAATCTATATTTATTTAAAGCACAATAGAATATATTATCCAAATCATGTCTATCCAATTGCCGTCTTTCCTCTAATAGAGACGTATATTTCATATTTTCAGGATAAAAAACATTTACATTTAATTGTAAATGTACTGTATCTGTTATATGAGCATATTCAGGTAGAACCGAAATCAACTTCAATTTATATAACAATTTGAAAAAATACGACATGAGATTAAGTAGATCGTAATTTTGCCTATAATATACAAATTCGGCATTCGGTACACGTGTTGTGTATATTATGAAATCAATTAATGCAAGCATCGTAGATTTAGATGTATTAGTTATATAATCACTATACATTTTAAATAATACATCTCTTCGATATTTTAATGCAGAAATATTACGTTGGGTTACTGCATTATATTTTCGTAAAAGTTTTAATGTTTCCCATGTATGTATTAGCATACTTTCTAATGCATTCAAAACAACATCATCAACTTTCATGTATTTATGAAATAAACATTCTAATAAAGTTATCACACATTGGAGATTATCATTCATCTTATACATATTAGCTAAAATCGCTACATACCACAATGGATGTGATATATTATGTGCGGTATACCAAATGATTATGCTCGCTTCATCAATTACACTTTGCTGCTCAAGATGTATAGATGATGATGCAATTAAAAACATATCTTGTAACACTTCGTCAATATCACTAACAAATATTCGGGATCGCCATGAATACATAGCTCTAATGATATTTTGTATATTATTAAATTCAGATGGAATTACAAAATCCGCATCTGATTGCATATTCTGATGTATTCTAGTTAAGAAATTATTATAAATAGAAATAGGAGACCACTTAACTTCCCCATGTGCTGTGAATGAAGAATCAAATGTCGAGTGATCAAAATACGTGAAAGGCAAAGTCTTGTCCAATTTCAAAAATCTAGATGCGATCTGAAAAAAAAAACGAAAATGTTTTCAACAAACCACCTAAAAAGCAAATAAAAAGACATATTAACTTACATGCTCCGCAGTTGTGACAACATCTTGAATCTGTCGATTTACATTTTGCGGCACGCTATCTGTTTCTGAAGAAGATAATTGAGCTTCCTTAGTATGTGTTTTCATAATAATATCAAACATATGTTCGGTAGTAGCAACCATTGGTATACTACTCGATGCTTGTTGGTGTGAAGGTAACGTAAGAGAATTTGAAGATAACGTTTCTGTTGCCGTACAGGGTTGTGCGGGTGGTTCATCTTCATCAATATCCATATCTTGTTCTTGATGTGATGACCAGGATGCTACTAAATGTTGAGGAATATGCATTGTCGATGATCCTTCTAATCCAAATCCCGTAGTGAGAGTAGTACCAGTACCACTAACACCGGGAAATAACCCCGCTGCGTAACAATCTGTACTAGTGGTTGGTGGGGGAGTGCATTGTGGTTGCTGTGGACTAATTGAATGTGAAAATTGTTCATGTGTAACTTGTACGAAGTTACAAATCTTACTCAATTCGGTCTTACAATTATTAATTAATGATTGCGTTCGATTGATCATGGTAGCTGGAATATTTAATGTAACATGGAATTGTTTTTCATTTGCATATTGTAATATGGAAAACCAATGCACCTCCAACTCTCCTAATACCATTATACACGAACTACTACATGTAGGTGTATGATGCATCAAATTATATTTTATCGTTGAAAACAACACACTTATTATATTGGAAATGTCTTTCAATTTTGAATATATGTGTATGTCTGTATTGAGAGAACTACTGGTATTGATTATTATTGTAGACAATTCCAAGAATAGATTACACGATTGCTTTACAGCTTCACGTTTCATTTCATCTAATTGCTCTTTCGTTTTCGTCAACTCTGTATGGCATTGTACATCTTTACCAATCATAGTTGCAGTTACGTCTTGTGGTAACGTACCCGTTTTCAATAGACTCATTGCAGATTGATATATCGCATCCCCTCTGTTCTTATCTACATACTGTTCTGCAACTTTAAACACTTGATTGATCATATCCTGGGGATTGTTACTGTTTATTGCAAGTAATCTTTTAGGGAGATTATCGGCAGGATCCTGAAGTACTGTTAAACCCGAATGCTCGGGTAATACCCATCTATGATTGGCAGGAAATTGTGGTTCACTTCTCTGCTTTATTATTCCAAAATTATTTTCGTAATTACAATATGGATTATAATCAAATAATGCACGAACTAAAGAACTGTTATTTGGTTGAATCATAATTACATTATATAATCTGGCACATCTATTATATAATATAGCTTCTTCCCACCGCAGCAGTGTAGAAAGGGGCTCAAAAATTTGCCGATTATATTCTAACTCGCTACAATACGCGATATGGTATAAGTGATATTTATCCCAAAAATCTTTATTGTCCTCTATGGCTCGCTTGAGTTGGTTAATAAGTATAAATAATGCTAACACGGGTGAATGTGCGTTTTTTACTTCTCTTTTATATAGATTAACAGTTCTATTAATCAATTTACATGAATATGCGGCTTTAAACACATCGTCCTGTAATGTGGAAATGTTAGACTCACCATACATAGGCTTACCTGATTCGGCAAGTGCAGTTTTAATTGCAGCCTCACCAACTTTCTTAAATTCATTTACAATAGCAATCTCCATAGCTACACGAGCGGTGCCATCCTTAACGTTATTAATACTAGTAAGAACTGTATTACAAAACGAAACGCCCAACTGTCTCTCTATAAGCCTGCATAAATCAGTTGCATCATCGTCTATATTAGTTAACACAAAACTTAAAGGCATTTTCTTATAACTTTCGTCTACGTTCTTCTCCACCGGTCCACCTCTGATGTACTTAGGATGTGTTAATTCTGTTGACAGTCTAGCCGTTTCCCATTTCTTCACACGTTTAGCATCATTGAAGAATATATTATAAAATTGCGCATTAGCAACGGACAACCATAGATTGTCGTAATCCGAGTATGGTAATGGATCATCGTTTAACATATTTTTACACCTTTTTGCTAATTCTATAGTGTGATGCATTGGCATAGAATCCCAATCCTTCAACACCGCCTTAATTAACGCACACATCGCAAACATTACGGATTTTTCCGTAATATTACTAGACTTTGATAGTAATCTTAATGAAATTAACATTTCTAACTCACCTTTGTCTATACAGTTTTCTAATGTTAAATAGTTACCACGTACCAAATCAAGACATTTTTTCACATTACGGTTAGTCGTAGTCGTTCCTTTAGTGCCAAGACACACCATTCGTCCAAATAGGGGATCGTATCGCGCTTTAAATTTTAACAATTCGGAATATGACATTTTATATTGCATGTCTTTTTTAAGGATATGATCGAATAATATTGAAATTTTCCCGGTATCATACTCAATCGTCATGCATTGTCGTTGTAGAATACCAGCACCTGCAATATCATCCAACGTAATAATATTTTTGGGTAATATAACGAGTCGATGCGTGAGTTCGTAATTTTTCTGTTCCGCATCGTATTGATAAACAAGAGCGCCATCGAAAATTATGTGACCTTCGCATACACAAACAACATTCACAGTTTCATTGCTAACTTGTTTTCTTTTCGCAGACTTACCCATTCTACTCTTTTCAGAGGTTACTGGAGGTTCCCTCATAATTTCTGCGAATGATTTTGGGATAGCAACTTCTCGATATTTCGGATTATCTCTAATTGCAAACGTTTTACGATCCCCACTATTCCTGGTACAATCTCCATTGATTGGATGTGCGATTGCAATGTTTCTGCTCCAATCTGTAATTTCCCAAAACGACAAATTAACATCGCTACTTTTTAATGTAATTAAACGGAGACATGGAGTTTTTGGCTTCCTTAATAAAATTGGTTTACGTATTAAATCTATATCAATAACTGGTGCATCACGACCTGTGTTTATCGAATAAAAAGCTGATACGTTGAATTTATGAAGTCTTACATCATATTCAAATTTTTGCACAAATTGCTCATGACGAGATAATAGTTTATTCCAATATGTATCAGTAATATCCATGTGATTATCATCATTATCGTCATATTCATCATATGCTTTATTTGAAAATCGTTTTCTCAATGTAGACCGTAAAATTGCCTCATGTAATTTAGCAGACCACATATTAAACATTTCATGACGATCGCGATATTTTTCTTGGATTCGTTTAACTTTTTCTACGGTCTGGGTTACCCTATCGGATTGAAGCAACTTCGGTTTGACAACATTATACTTTTCAGCATTAGCACTTATATCATCGTAATATTTGTTTGATCTTATTAAAAATGCACATCCCGTATTTTGTGTAGCTACAGGTAACGTCATTTTCGTCTTTAAATGTTCTATATGAGCTCGAAAATTTCGATTAGAACGTAAAAATTGCGATATAGGCGCCGGATCGAAAATATTTATACGTTGAACGGTTAATAAAGATGTTATGCCTGCACCAACGTCAATATAGACGGGGGTATATAAAGCTGTTGCATTTTTCGGAAAATATTTTGCAAAAAAAGCATTTCTGTGTGTAAACAATATGTCAGCATTAATGGTTTGTGGTATCGTACCATAATCGTTTACAAAAAGTTGCCGCGCAACACAATCGGCTGCGAACGCAACCGTTGATGTCATACATCCAGTGAACATAGACATTTTGTTAATAATAATGCTGTTTATTCATCTTCTGATATTGATTATCGATGATGGCCATAACGTTGGTTATAGTTCTTCCACATATTCTGTTCCATTCCGAAACGAACCACCTGAGAACATGAACCGTCGAGATTTTGTCAATATAAGTGTTTTGAATATCTCGAACCGTGATGATCCTGTTGACATACATGGTCGCTGCAACTCCTTTTTTGATTTGCTCCGTTTCGTAGTATGAATAAATGGTTTTAATATGCGTGCACACTTCAATCATCTCAATTATGCTAAAGTCTGACGTTCCATGTGCAGACAACTTGTGCGTCTCTAATAACGCAATAAATTTATCCAAGTCATATAGTGTATATGGACACTTGCAAAACATTATAAATAGCGTATCTTGACCATATCTTCTTCCAGCATATTCCATTGCCATTGCAAACCATTTTTCAGCATTGGGAGGTACATATTCGCTGTCAGGTTTAATCTTATAATATGCAGAATCATCAGTCTTATATCTGTAACCCGGTGACTTCCTGTTCATATAGTTGTACCGTCGATACGGTTTCATTGGTGCACGTCGCCAAGACATATGCGATTCTTGATACTGATGATGCTGTGACACAGAAGTGGTAGGGACATCGTCATTTGTATTGGACGAATACGACTGTATATTACTATTTGAATATAATAAAGGCGTACTTGGTGTAGGCAACAAAGGCGGTGTAGGTAAAAGTTCACCTTCTTCTCTATCAGTCATTCCCTCTTGCTGTTGCGGTTGGTCAGTATCGATATCTATATCGAGATCAAGATCATCGTCATATATTATCATAACATCATCTTCCTGATCGATGATTCCAGTTGATGGACGTTGCTCGGTCCCCATGTTTTCCTGTTGGTCATGAGCTGGTACATTCATAACGGAAGCAATACTTGAAGCAGTGACAGCTATATCATCACCGCACATATATACGGTGTCTTATCGTACTTATCGTTACATGATAATAAAAAGAAATATTGTTTTTAAAAGGTATTGGTTTTTTTATTAAAACATTTTCCCGTTTGCTCTTGCAATGTGTAAATTATCAAAGGCAACCGATCTGTTGTGAGGAATACCGTCGTAATTGTCACCGGCGACTACACCTTCATCATCACCATCTATCGCCCTCTCAATTACACCTGTAATGCTACTGTCAAATCCAGGGATGGTTCCAATATCACTAATTTCATTATTTAATATAGGATATTCTTGCGGAGCGTCTGACAATGGAATAGTATCATAAGTTAATATAGAGTCGTTGTCATCATCGTATTCATCATCGTCGTCAAAAAATTCTTCCTCTTCATAAGCACCACCAAATCCCCCCTCTATACCCGCCTTAACTTTTTGTCCTTTTTTTGAGGAATGGATTGATGATAATGAACATGATGAACGTACCGATGATGGTGGTGGTGAGGCGATTGTTGGTGATGGGTGATTAAAGGAGTACACATCTTCCTCTTCGTTCTTCACATTGTTAAATACACCTCCTAATAATTGTGTCTGTGGTGATGTTATTTGTGTTCCCAATCCTGTAATATGTTGATTATTATAAAATTCCCCCGGTATATTTAATTTGGGCTCCTGAATTGGTGATAATGCTTGTGTTTGTGGTGATGATGGTGATGGTATAACATTATGTTGTTGTTTCTCTTGTATTACACTAATCGAATCAGGGTGGATAGTTGATGTTACGTCAATAATTGGAAATTCAGAGAAATCAATGGCATCTGAGAAGAACTGACATGGCGTGCTTCTAACAGATTTAATGGTGTTTGTGTTGGCAACATCGGCATTGTTATTTATAAATGAACGTGTGTTGGTATTTCTCGAAGAAGGTCTAGAAGGAACTTTAGAAGATTTGCTGGCATTATTATTTTCCGTAACGTTCTGTTCGAACAAAGTAGGAGAAATTCGATTTACAAAATTGGTAAGTGTCATGATTTGCGATTGTGGTGGTGATATTGAATTATTGCATTGCCGCTGATGTGGTGACGTCATCACATTCTGCTGGTAATTTGGTAATTGTGCCTGTTTGTGAGCAACACTCGATGATCTGAATGTAACAATCGGCGATGTACGATTGCGTGGGTGCTGCCGCTGTCTCTGCTTCATCGAAGATGGAGATTTGGGCTTATATACCCGTTGTTGTTTAACCCATGTGTCAGTATTATTAGGTAATGTGGTCAAAGCGGGATTCGATATGCGCGTTTGATCAAACCACCCATCACATGCGGTTATGTTCCACGAAGGGCATGATGCAGTGCAATACTTAATGTTAGGGAAAATTTGTTGCAGTATGTTAAAGTTCATGGCGCGCTGATTTTCTAAATTTACAAATCTCTTATAGTTAAATGCACCAGCTGCCTCATTGCCCCATAACTGAATGGAATGTACAGATTCGTTACTACATGCCGATGTGATGTTTGCAATAATGTCAGAGCATGTTTCTGCATTTGATGAAATTACCAACATTTGTAGCTTGTTTGCTGTATTTAAAAGAGTTTGCAATCTGTCGGCAACGGGTCAGTGTGCGGTGAAGTGTGATTTCGCATCTTGTCAGTGCCGATAAATCGGGTGATGAATCTACTATTGAAACGAACATGTCGTCTGGAACATTTAGCTTCATAGTTTTACATAAACTCAATACTTTCAATTCAGCACCGAATAGTTTTTTTACATAATCAGAAAAGTTTTTATCATTATAAGTTATACTAATAGTAAGATTATGCAAGCGTAAATCAGACCAACGTTGTTCAATATCTTCGGGAACTGCAGGTAACGGATTTGAAGGATCCTTATCTATTATAAACGAAGGAGGTACGTTGTATATGCGAAGTGATGTGCAACTCTTCGGATCCAATCTGCCTATCGAGAGTTTCAAATCGGCCACTGACGTGACTCCCAGATGTGTGGTACGATCATCAAGTAAATTTGAAACGCAATTCAAAAGTGATGAGCATTCCATTTGAAGATCGCGACATGCTGTTCGCTCTATTCTGTTCCATTCTATTGCAGTTGGAGCAGTTTCATTACGTACTTTGTAATACCACTCTGGGTCCATTGGAAAAGCGCATCTTAATTGCCGCAATGATGATGAAGCGAATGGTTCTACGTTATTATACTTTTCATATAAAAAATATGGAACGACGGAAATACCTAAGTCTAGCGTATCAAACCCCCGAACGTCATTGATACACAATCCATTGAAATGCATTGATGATACCGCAACTGGCACGACGTTACATGATTTAGTAGCTGGCATAGGGAAATATAAATGTTTAACATGTGAACCACGTGCCTTTACAATATTGTAAGCAATCGCCCTTGCGTCTACATCGATAATAGAAGTAACCGTTGCTCTGTTTATTGCATTTAACGAATATGATCGCCGTTTATTTGCGGTAATGAGTGATTGCTCAGTTGCAAGTTTGTGTGTATTTGAACCTCTCAAACAAAATACTGATTTTGCGTTACAAAATGATCCTTTTTGATCATAGTACGCATACAACACGTTACCTGTGATATTTAGTTGTAAATCACTCAAATCGGGTGACGTTTTAAAATGTCCAGCATGAACGTTTCTAACTTCCGTTCGCAAGACTTCAGCCTTGACGATATCTGCAATTCGCTGTGATGACAACCTCTGCTTGACTATTGTTGTGGCAGATACCCCTTCTGCATCGTACGCATTATTGTTAGTATCTCTTTCTCTAATCATCACTTCATTTACAGCACCACTACAAGTGCCATAAAATCTAGACAAAGATGGGCATTTTCTTTTATTAACTGATGCGTTAATATTATGCTGATAATAATCATCTTCATATGAAACATTAGTGATCTCTAATGTTGCATATCCGTATTCTTTACTAGTTCCAGATAATAATGTATTTAATGCGTGAATCAGAAACGTAGACAGCGGATCTCCATTGTCACACTCACACTCGGTATTATCAAATGAAAGTCGTAAATGCGGTACACATTTACGAATGGCAGGAGCTATTACTTTGAGAAAAAAATCCATTTCTTGTTCGGTTGTGTTATATGCAATATCTATGCATCGAATATCGGCGATGATCGAATGTGGTGGTAATTTAATTAAAGTGCTTAACATATCATTAATAATTGAAATTGAAGTTTCAGCATCTTGAATTGTTTCAGTAACTATAGGTTTCAGATATTCAATAGCAGATTGCACGCAAACTGCATCAATACGAACCAACGTGGGCTTATTTTCCCACCACGATGCAATGTAAGGAGAAAGCATTATATCATGATCGATATTTCTGCGTACTTCATGTGCATCATAATCTATTGCACCGATACTAGGGCTAATAACAGTAGATGTTGCTGCTGACCCCCCTCCCTTCATATTACCAGTTGATGTAGCACTTGGCGCCATATTGAGTACCATAGGTTTACATTCTATAAAATTTCCGTTCAACGCATCAGTAATAAACCACGATGGATAACCAATAGGCATTGCATCTTGAGGCTCTACGCTGCCTCCCTTAGTATATAACGCAACTCCGGGAAGTAGCATACAACTAGAATGCTCACTAATATTCTTGACGATCTGTCCAGTCCTAGACCTACCCCTGCTAGCCCCCGCGATAACGATACTTACGTCGTCGCATTTAGACGACATATCAAATTCACCGAATATGTATTTTGTTGTATTCCAACGTGAGTCGGTAAGAATCCAAATGCAAAACTACTCGGTGTCCAACACTTTAACTTGTCCCCTCTAACCGCTCCATCAATGAGCACTTTGCGTGGATTTTCGAAACATGCGGCGGATAACCTGTCTCGTTTATGCCCTATAAAAGCTCTATTTATTGGAGTAATGCTGTTGGGTTTTACCGTAAGCAAATTGATGAAAAGAGACAGATATGCAAGATTTACGTCACTAGTTATCAAGAGCCTTTTTATATGGCCATATAGGTAATTATAAAGATTAACATTATTTTTGACAATACCAAAATCGAATTCAAATGGTTTAAATCGGGATTTACATAATGTTCGTTAGTCACATACCAGTCAGTAAATTTAGGGTCTATGTTATTTGTAAATAACGTCGTCGGGCTCTCATAGAATCCATCGGCAGTCTGTTTTACAAATTCAGATCGAGGTTGTGAATAAACACATTGCCACCTAACTATGTCTTTAATATCTATTTTTTTCCCATTAAACAATGCAGTAACTAATGACTTGCTATCGCTTCCACAGCAACTATCAGAGCTTGATGGTGAAGATGTGTACGTACCACCGCCATCATCAATATCGGAAGCGGATGCTTTATGATGAGTTGAATCCAAGAAATCTTGTGTTAATGGAGACGAAATGCATTGCGACAAAACGTCGCCACAACTCGTGCCCGGAGGCATAAAGGAAAAAAAAGACGTTGCAAAAATTTGGGCATAATCTTCTTCCGACTCATTTTTATTCTCTGGCAATAACTCGTACAGATATTTCATCACTCGTAACATTTTTCGTGTGTAAAAATGTAACGCAAATAACTGTGGGTCATCATCCATACCATAATCTCGAATGACTTTGGTGTATGCAGTTTCAATAATAGACATTTTCTTTCTTAGTCACTTTTCTTTATTAACAGACAAAAGGGATGAACAATAAATGGTTAATAAAATAACCGATAGGCTTGCACAACATGCGTACGGCACACAGGACATTGTGGTTTTGCAGTTAGCTTGGACATTTGACGAGACCAGCACGAGTTGCACGTCACCGCATGACCACATGGCGTAAACACTGTTGACACTGGCTTCTGCAAACATATGTTGCACGATGGAATCTTGGGATTAGAGCTAATAGTAGCTGGCCATCCACCAGTTTCAGCGCTGCTCATCAGGTTGAAGAACCGTTCCAGCATATCTGCTGAGAATGTATCTATGTAAGCTTGAATATCTAAGAAGCCTTCCGACGCGATTGCTTGTTCGATGCGGCGTTCCATATAAGCATCTATGTATGAATACATCACCGTCTTCGCATGTTCGAGCTTTCTCATGATCCACTGAACATCCGCCTTGTCTTCTTCCTTCTTTTTCTTCTGTTTCTTTACCTCTTCATCATGGACGTCATCGTAATCTTCGTCATTATTGGAGCACTGGTGCAAGTCATTAAACATGGATATAGAGATGCAAGTATACAAAGTAACATTACAATAATAACATTTCATTAATCCAGGGTTTGTAGGGTAGAAACCATTCTTCGCAAATGTAGAAATATTGCGGAGCATGCAGGTACCGGGTGCTTTCGCAAACGCCAGAAATCTGTTGGAATACTCAGCCATTAACGGATCATGATTACGAGACGAATAATATGCAGCCATCTTCACCCGTCTCTTATTGATGTTACAATCGATATGGTCCTTCTCTTACTGCTTACTGATGTTGTAGTCAATGGTCCGTATTGCTCGATTGTAACTGCACTGTCGTTGGCGTCGCTGTCGCCTCTTATAACGCCGCTGCATAGCATTGGTCTCAACACCACAAGTGTTCCTGATAGGACAATCATCCGACAATGCTTTCGATAAGAGATAAACATATTCATTGGTAGACATTTTCCGCCCTTCGTCTGGCCTCAGCTTATACATACGCGAGATAAGTTGATTATACTTGACATAGAGGTCTTTACTATCTTCTTCAGGCACTTCACCTCTTAACCTTTCTTTTTTTTCTGGTAATACGATCATATGAGGTGTATAATCGTCTATCATGATAGATGTACAATCAGTTGCCGTCACTAATGTTGATCCATATTGTTGATGAAAAGGAGGTGCTATTAGTGTACCAAGGGCTGTTTCAGATGTAAAACCAGCAACACCACTATCGACACCACATCCTAGTCCCATCATTGCACTAATTATGGGTTTCTTAAATTCATCATCTTCATAATCTCGCTCATATTCATCATCTGAATTTACTAGAACACATAATGAATAATCACCATCAGTTCCATCGTCTTCTGGTACGTAAGTATTAGTAAATGAATAATCAGGATCATCATCTGATTGAATCAAAAATGCAATCTGTCTTCGCTTATCCGTTCCCGTACAACATTCAATGCTTCTATTATACATCCAATCATGTGAAGCCTGACAATCGTCTAAACATTTCACGTGCATAATTTCCCAACGATTCTTGATAACATCATTATATAATCGTTTAAGTTCTGAGAAATTGTATTTCACTTTACACCCTAATCCACATTGCTGACATGACAGTGAACTTCCTAATGCAGCCACTAAAACTTCAACAGATTTGTTTAGAACGCTTGCAGCTTTGATTAAAACAGAAGCAGTTCCTAAAGTAAAAATAGCACCAAATCGGGTCTCTAATAATTCTACTGGATTTACGTCCATGCTAGGAGACGACTACGTTCACTATTTACGTCACCTACTGCTAGACGGTATGGTGCATCCTCCTCAATATCAAGAGCTTATATGGCAAACAATTACGTTATTATCAAAAATTAACAAGTATCGTATGTCTAATCAATCATTGATTGAAGCAATAGCAGCTCACTTTCCTCAATGTCCACCGCTTTGCTCATCAAAGAATTGTTGTTACCATGTTGTACCGAAGCCTGGAAGCACCACACCATCACCCGACGAGGACGTTATTATAACAAATACAGAGTAAATAAAAAAATAAGCAAAATACATCTACTATCGAAGAATCAGTATCATCCAATACTATAACTTAATATCCGATAAAAGTGCTCAATACTATTCACATGCATGATTGTGCTGTTGACTCCTCAATGTCCACCGCTTTGCTCATCAAAGAATTGTTGTTACCATGTTGTACCGAAGCCTGGAAGCACCACACCATCACCCGACGAGGACGTTATTATAACAAATACAGAGTAAATAAAAAAATAAGCAAAATACATCTACTATCGAAGAATCAGTATCATCCAATACTATAACTTCAAAATATCCGATAAAAGTGCTCATTACTATTCACACGCATGATTGTGCTGATATGTACCATACTGCAATGACAAACACTCCTTCCGTTTCTGAAAACGAGAGAAAAGATTTCTCTAACTATGAAGATATAGTGAGTAAACTTTAAAGAAAATGTGGCTTGTAAACACTCTTAAAATGTCTTCGTCTTTTTTGGAGAAACACCTTTAATCTTCATGACTTCTATCTTCTTCCTGTGAATCCTCTCTAGCAAAAGTATCAAGTAAATTCAACGAGTCCGTACCGAAATAATAGCACGCTAGCTGTATGATTTTTATTCGCACTGTACTTAATAGAGGTAACATTCCTTCTGAAAGTAAGGATCAATAGTACAATTCATTTTTTGTAGAAGAAGAAAATGAAGACAGTACAACAATAAAACACCAATGATACAAAATATAATTGTTGGTCACTTTATTTCAATGCAACTTCATCTTTTTTTTGGAGAAACACCTTTAATCTTCATGACTTCTATCTTCTTCCTGTGAATCCTCTCTAGCAAACGTATCAAGTAAATTCAACGAGTCCGTACCGAAATAATAGCACGCTAGCTGTATGATTTTTATTCGCACTGTACTTAATAGAGGTAACATTCCTTCTGAAAGTAAGGATCAATAGTACAATTCATTTTTTGTAGAAGAAGAAAATGAAGACAGTACAACAATAAAACACCAATGATACAAAATATAATTGTTGGTCACTTTATTTCAATGCAACTTCATCTTTTTTTTGGAGAAACACCTTTAATCTTCATGACTTCTATCTTCTTCCTGTGAATCCTCTCTAGCAAACGTATCAAGTAAATTCAACGAGTCGAAATAATAAACACCAATGATACAAAATAATACCATTTTGTCTTTTTATTTCAAATATAGCACGCTAGCTGTATGATTTTTATTCGCACTGTACTTAATAGAGGTAACATTCCTTCTGAAAGTAAGGATCAATAGTACAATTCATTTTTTGTAGAAGAAGAAAATGAAGACAGTACAACAATAAAACACCAATGATACAAAATATAATTGTTGGTCACTTTATTTCAATGCAACTTCATCTTTTTTGGAGAAGCACCTTCTTCACAATCTTCATGATTTCTATCTTCTTCCTGTGAGTCTTCTCTATCATGGGTTTCCTCTTTGTTGTCTTCGTCCACTTCAAAGTCTTGCTCTGGAGAAAATTCATCTAAATTAAACATATCTTCACCGTATTCAGCCTCTGCATCTATTTCTTGTTGGTTATCGGTTCTCGCACATTCTTTTGTATCATCTGCTGACCTTGCTCCAATTTCTTGAGTTGAAGTTTCCTTAGTAATCGCACTAACGTCTGTACTTGTCTCTCCTGCGTACTGTTGCATTTCCTTTGCTTCTTCTCCATCTCCTTTGATTCGGCTTTCGTCTTGTGCTGCTGTTGTGACTCCATTTTCTTTTTCCTCTTGTTGTGGGCAATCATCACTTTCTGTAAAGCATTTAACATTTCCAAAGTCTTTTGACGATGGTGATGGTTCGTGAGATCGTTCTGTGATTGCATCCTCTACTGATGATTGCTTAACTTTCACTGCCAAGATATTTGCTACTGCCGATTCAGAACCAACCTCGTCTTGCATATCTTTACACCTCTTCTGTTTTGTTGATGGCACTATGTCCACGTGCTTCCTTTTCTTAGCCGACGAAGACGACAAGAAAGATGTTAAAGGTGCACTAGTAGGTTTATCCTTTCGCTGCTTAACAATATCACCACCCCTACCACTTCCTCTTCTTTGTTTTAATAAAATAGGAGGAGTAATCATAGCCTGAACTATCTTCTCATTTGGGTTATTCAAAATCACTACAAATAAACGAGATAAGGCATTGATTAGACATTTGCGATAATAATCGTAGTCTAACGACAAACCTTTCTCAATGACATATTCAGGATCTTCTGCTCTATCACTTATGCGCTTACCAGATCCTTTAGTCACAAGAAACGGTACACGATCACCCAACTTTGGATGATCCTTCTCTCCTCTCTTCTGAATGTTCAATGCAACTCTCACTTGAGGTAACGTGTTTTTATCCATGCTGTTCATGGTTTTAGAGATGATCAATTCACTTGGATCGATTTCAGTGATATTCTCGATCAAACGCATCGCTTCACGCACAGCAGCCTGCGTATCTGTATTATTCATGACAAATTCTATGATAGTCCTCATCGACTTTGCAACGTAAGGACAAGTGTCTCTTCGTACAAGCTCCAGACCCTTCACATCAATCTTATCCCACTTGTCTAGGTTAGAAGTAAAGCAACCACCGACGTATCGTTTCTTGTTAACCAACAAGTATGGACGGTAAATCTTCTCATACTCGAGACTGATGACTCCTGGAAATTTATTCGAAATGTATTTCGATAACGCCTTGCCCAAAACATCCGCTTCCTCCATAGAGGTCCCTGGGGGTGTTAAAACCATTATTGAGTCAGTATCACCATACACGACACGCAACTTGCCCTTCTCGTATGGATATTCCAATGCATGATAAATAGTGGAAGCGATTAACATTCTTCCAAATGCAGTCACCGACCGTGATACCTGTTGGCATGGCAACAGTGCATACCCTTTGCTTGCTCCAACGCCGCAAAATCCATATACAGAGTTAGCTATAAGCTTAATGCTTAACTGGCGTTCGTTCAAAACAATTCGCTTGACGGGATCATTTTCCTCCTTAAGTTCCTTCTTAACTGCAGCACGAGCTTGCGTTAAGCTGACAAGAAGTTGTGGCATCAATCCCATTCTGACTGTACTTGGTACGAATATATCACCAGTTGGTGATGGAACGCCTTGCTGAAGCTTATATGCATTCGGTTTGATGCATGACAAAAAATCAATTCTATCCTTTATCGCTTTGATCTCTGCAGCTCGTTTCTTTGTCATTCTCACCTTCCGTTTACTCTTCTCACCATTCGATGATTCTTCCACCACAGTTGATGGTGTCATTTCTTCTGGTAGTTCCATTTCGATATTGGGATCGTCGTTGTGGACGTGTCCGAGACTGGGTTCCGATTCACTCTTAGCATTTATCTCATTCATGTCCTTGAATTTATCACCATACTTCTGTTTGATTTTTGGCACATCCACTGGAAAGACGTATGTTGTTATGCAATAATTTGCAGTTATCATCGTGCTGGGATATAGGGATGCAAAGTCGAGAGTAATTACTGGATCAGTATATAAATTCTTCTTTGGTGGCACAACAGTTGCCCCCTGATAAGTATCGTGTCCAGCAAGACATTTCAGTGATGTTACAAAATGAGGAAAAATATAATTGTCCGAAGCAGCTTGCACCAAGATGCAAGTCAAAACACGAATTTGCTGACCCTTGCCATACACATATCTCATTGGTACGTTTGATATTCTGTTGATCTCCAGAGCCGACATCACGGTATATGTGTACAACATCAGCTTTAGGGGCAATATTGTATCTTGGATACAATATTCAGCAATGACTTTCCTTTCTTCATCACCCATACGGTGCAGGCGAATAATGTTCTTATATTCAACATCCTTCTTTTCGTCCCCAAGCAGTGCCTTTGACACGTTATTTAAAGTATATGACGATAACTTCTTGCTATCTCGAATGGTGGGGTACATGTCAATGACTACTCTTCCTGGCGTAATCACATGAGTCTTCATGTTTCTGGATTTGAAGAAAGGATTCTGATTGACTCCAAACTCAGGCGAATCCTGATTCGTATCATTCTCATCATCATTTTCTCCAAATTGCTCATTATCCAAGTCGTTCAACGATTCATTATTATCTTTCCTTTTCTTCTTTTCAGAATCACACTCTTCATCTTCATCATTTTGGTCTGGTATTTCTTCTTCGGTGTTTTCAACTCCTGCCAAGATTGCATTCACAGATTTTTCAGCAAACTTAAGATACCGAGAATTGTTCTTGATGACTGTTGTAAACGAAGACCAATATGCACCTGCATGTCTTCCAAAACACGGTTTGATATTATAGATGGTCATTCTAGTAAGAATATACGGAATATCGAAACCAGTAATGTTATAACCAGTGATAATATCTGGATCCATATCCTGAACGTGCTCTAAGAATGCAAGTAACATGTCTCGTTCAGTTGAAAATTTGTGTACAGACACACCTGGAATATCATTACATCCTTTGAGAACGAACACATGCCTCTTAATGGTTTGAGGAGCCTTCCAATCAGTCACATGCGCAGCCTTGTCAATTGTTGCCGTCGCAATCTGTATCACTTCGTCTTTGGTGTTAGTAGCTTTACAGAAACTTCCATCTTCACTCACACATTCTATATCGAATGACATCACTCTAAGTGCCGGAATGTGAGTGGAATATTCAGGTGCAGGCTTTATACATGATATGTCGGATACGTTGAAAACCAAATGTTTTGTACTTTCGTCCGTATCATCAAACATCCCGTCAGGCAATTGTACTTTGACACAATATGCAGATTTGTAAAGTTGAAGGTCCATAACTGCTTGTACTACAGCATCCGTTTGTGAATTGTAGCTACCCTTTCGAATGGCATCATGAGGATTAGACCCTTTTATGCGCTTTTGAGCAGGTCCTACAATTTTCTCAAGAAAAGTAGAACGTACCGCTCTATCAGCAACACTCACTTTCCACACGTGAACCAAATCTTCACTAAATCCATATCCGTCCCGCTTTGGTATGGGATCATCTTCGATCTTGAAATCACACTTGTATCCTTGTTGATTAATAATCACCTTGATACACGACTTGATCTTCTCCTTGGTCCACGCTGACTTCATTAAGTAGAAATAAGGCATCCATTTCGTAGTTAGCCTAATGTTAACGTTGTCAGGAATACGTTTACCGCTGATATTAAGTAACCCTATTCCTGTTCGCCTATTACAAGAGTACGCTATGTCTAATATTTTTAGCGAGCACTCCATGCTTTACGATGCAAGAATAACGAGTAAGTGTTGCGACCAGCACCGACTTACTTTATATACATGGCGCTGCAGAAGATAGCATGCGCGTTGATAAAATGTGTACACGTAAAAAGAAATACTGATAGCGATAAATGGAAAATATAACAATAGCTCGCTGTTATCTTCTTATTTACTTTTTACCGCTAAAAAACTTTAATAACATAACAATTAATGAACTTGCTCCTTTTACAAGTGGATCATTTTGCGCATCTCGGTATTGTTCCGCAAGTTTCTTTTTTTTCTTTTTCATTTGCTTTTCAGGTTTTCCAGCAAGCCTTTGGCGTTGCTGTTGTTGAACGTATTGCTTAACGTATTCTTGTTTAAGATTTTGCATTTCTTGACTCTGAAATTCTTGCAATGGTTGTTGCTTATTGAGACCGAAAGGATTTAAACCATCCGATTGATCTGCCTTCAAGGGAATTGCTTGTTTTACACCATAAATTAAATTATTAAAATTATCCATCATTTATAAAACAAAGCCTATTTAAGAACTCTTTAACTGTCATTAACTGGAAGTTTTTGCACAAACCTTCCTCATATACATAGTCACCTGTTGTGTAATATGTAGTTCCATTAAGAAATTTAATCTGTGCAACGTTATGTCTAATGGTTAATTCGTCGCATTGAACATTGGAATGTACCTGCGGAAATTTAATTTCATTGAGTGGTTTTCGTGATATCAAACATTGTTGTCGGTCGTTAGATTTAATTGATAATCGTATATACATAGATGTAGGACTATCATTTAAATAAATTTTCATTTCACTACTTTCATATAACGGCTCTATTGAATATATTCGAATATCCGTGTTTATTAGTGGTTCCACTACTTGAACATAATCAGTAACATTAACTTCAGCACCATTCAAACCTTCACTTTCAAAGTAAGGCGTATTGATAGTGTCATACATATGAAATAATTCTGCACGAGTTAAGTTATTCTGTTTTTCAAATTTTTCCCAATATGGTTTCAATGTGCCAATATAGTAAGCATCAATTATATTTAACATTGGACGGTAGTCACGTTGCTTGCACGCCACATATCGTTGATGTATTCTTAATGGTCGTACGAATTCTGCACTAGTAGCAAGTGTCCGCGTGCGCTCAAGCATGTTAAAATTGAAAAATGTTGATAATCGAAAATCATCGGCGATTGGTTGTGCATATGGATACATAGTGTATTTCTTATACTTGGGCATATGTTTTACACCAACAAGATGACCCATTTCATGTATTAATATGGTCATTATAGCATCTAAATCGGTCCATAAATCCATACTATTCATCATGACATAAGCAAATGCACCTGTTAAGCCCTGTCCGTGAGTATTAGAGTTCCATCTAACAAAGTAATCAAAATAACGTATTGTGTGTCCAGGTTGCCATGTTAGTATTCGATTCCCAATTACAAATCCAACTTCTGTCATGTAATCATAATCGCCAACGGCCACTTTTTTTTCGGTATATTCTAATACAGCATTAGTACCGCATAACAAATTTATATTAATTATATGTATTGCTAACTGAACGAGTTTACGAAAGGTGTCTTTACTCATAGGCATAAACCATTTTGTTCCATTGTTGTTAATAATAGGAACATTTTCGACATATGGCAAGCTAACATATATTCTTTTTATGTGTACACTACTATATTTTGGTAAAGTATGTATATTAAACATTTCTAATGGTTTCCACAAGTTTCCATTATCTTCAATATTGTCATTAAGACATAATGATTGTGACGGAATGAGTATTAAAAGTTCTAACAAAAAATATACTAACGATGATTTTTTCATTTTGTAAGAATAAAAAATAAAACACTCCTTCTGTAATTATATGAATAAACAAAATATATAAACTTTGAGATTTTTATTTTACATGCGTAGTCTCCATTTTTTCTTTCTGTCTTCATTAATATATACTCAATATTGATGTCATCATATCAATAGGTGGATAGTGTTTATGGTCATATTCAAATTCAGGCGATAATAATATGTGCTGGTAGACATTATTCTTTTCTAAGTTACATACATGGACTATAAAGGTATCGACATCTTCTATGTGCTCACCATTGATATTATCATTATGTTCTACTAATATTTTACCACCTTTCAGTATCTTATATTTATATAAAATGTTATTAACGGTAAAGTGAACTGCAGTACTGTTAGTGTCGTAATGTTGGAAAAATTCGTTGTAATAATTTATAAATTGCTTATTATAGAATTCGCTTTCTGTAAATTTATTCCACCACATAACATTGTTATTATTTCTTTTTGCAATAGCAGCGCCCTTTATAACATTAAGAAAGTCCGATTTTAAATAACACGTCCCATTCTTACGAATAGCGAGGAATCTCATAAAAGGATCACCTGGAATAGCAATCGCGATGTCACCTGATACTCGTCTAGGAATTGGAGCTACCACATTGTTTAAGAACGATTGAAAAGGAATCCATGAAAACAACTCCGTTGTTGTATATATGCGCGTGTTGTTAGAATTAAAATATTTCAGGTTGTTCCAATTCAAAAGGGCATATGACGTAAACATACGCATCATCAGAATATTCATATCTTCATTTTTAGGTAAAAAATGCAGATCCTCCGACATCATTACAACTTGTTTAGTTTCAGGACAATCTTCTTCTGTGTGCAAAATATTCGTTATTATTTTAAGCAATTCCTCATTCCAATGTATAAATAAATCTCGATGCGCACCAGTGTGGATGGTATACAGGGTTCGATTTAAACCCAAATAACGTGACTTGCAGTTCAATGCAGAAATACCCCATGGATATCCGATATCAGTGTCATCTCCTATTGAACCGTCGACGTGTATGGTGGCGCGACCCAGTTGAGGCGTAATTATGATATTTGTATTGATTTCTCTTTGTCGTGATTCATTCACATCTTCTTCAATATATCGAAACGTGCAACACTCACTATATTTGTTGTAAATGCTAACTGCAACATGTGTTATAGCTTTAATATCTCGGCAGGATATTCCAAACAACTGAGCATTGCACATTACACCCACCGTAACTTCATTGTAGTAATCGGTTGGGTCATATTGTTTATACAATTCTTTTTGACAGCTACTCTTACCATATGCAGATTGTATCGGTATTGTTATTATAACGACGGACCATGATAAAAGCAACATTGTTTTAAAACATGTATATCCCTAACATGAACGTCGTAAATATCAGTTTTTCGTTCTTTTTTAACTGTCGGTTACATTACATGTTTGCTTAATGAAACTTGTTAGGTCTCTATAATAAAGATCCTGAAATGTAATAGCCACGGTTTTATTATGCAATAACTTATGTACTACAATAAAACTACTGTTACGAAATAAAGGCATGGCTATTTGTACTTCCTTGTCGCTAATTAATCGTGGCTTTATATGAACACAATCACCTCCAGTCTGCTGAAGTGCTGCAAATACATCATCCGTTTTTAATAGCCACCTATAAAAATATGACGGTTCGTTGCTGTATGGCAGATTACTATCTCCCGTATACCAATGACATGATTTTTTGGAATCATTTGGAATTATAATAGCATGTCTGAGAGGATCATTCGGTATTTCCACATGCATGTTTTTGTTTAAAGAAAAACAAACATTGGAATAATTGATGTCATTAGCGAGCCATGGCACGACGTCTCTCTGCCATTTCTGGATAGGTACCAATTTACTGGCTGGTATTGCACTTGAAGACATTGCATATCGAACGAAACGAGCTCCGTCGTAGCGTATATGACTTCCTTTTTCGGGAATGCCGCCTATATACGCGTTTATGTCAACTATATCGTTTACTCTACCGCACGTACCAGTTTCGCTAGCCAACCAGAAGTCATCAAACGTTTCCGATATTGGCGTTCCGCAATAATCTCGTCCTGAAAATGCACTAAGCAAAGCTCGCACGATGAAAGGAAATGGCCCTCTCGAGCGATAATAGGGATGTGCCATGTTTAAAATCAACATTCGTGTTCCACGAATATCACACGGGCGTTTACTGGCATCTCCCCATGCGCCCTTGTAGAATTGAGCGATCAGTACGTATCGAGCTTCATCATATTCGTGTGCAAACGTAATTTCGTCTTCCTTTTTACATGCCCACATTAAATTAAAATACCCTATTGCTTTTCTGACTTGTTCGAGATATCGTTCCTTACTGAGATGGATCACAGTTGGATCGTATGGTGCAAATACGGTACGTGCGCGTTTGATGGATTGCTCAATATATTTGCGTGGATAACCTTTCCTATATGCAGAGCCACCTCCACATGCAAATCCAAAGTAAAAAACATCATGTGGCATGGATATGTAATGGCCGTCTCTAGGCAAGAATGCGGGTGGAATCAATGGTGACATTGACGCTGCGAGTTTCTTAACTAACACGGGTTTCGTAAAATTGGAAACCTTGGACACAATTCGGAACGAATCGGTTCCGTGCCATCGAGTTCCATGCCAATCAAAAGCAGGCATGTACGTTGTAATCGTAGGATAACCCCTTAACCACATACATCTACTCTTAACGTAAGGAGGATGTATAGGCCATATTAACGATGCGGCACCATGTCTGATGGTAGATACGTAGTGAGATTCATTGTATAGAGATGGATATTGATTAAATACATAACGCTCGGTGTGAAACATACGCTCGGGTGGATAGAACGCTCCGTTTTTATACACTAACGATCTATACCAAAATTGCTTAAAATCGGATGGAATATTGTAGGAAGGCCGTCTAGCGATTTCTTTCAATACTTGCTGGTAGTAAAACGTTATAGCATGCATCCATTGTCTGGCATGAACAACATCATGAGTACTTAAATCGTACGTTCTGTCTATGGCGTATTTGGAATCCCCAACCACTTTGATTAGACTTGGACTTTTGTTAAAATGTTTATATATGATAGATGCAATTCTAGTTGCAACCACGGCTACCATAGCGGTTCCGTTTGTATCGGAAACTTTTCGTAGGAAATCGGGATTGTATGTCACGAGAGCTATGTAATATTGCCGGTAATTATTGCACGACTTCGTAAACGCAGCTTTACGAGTCGTTCCCCAATAATATGCTTTGTGTGGAGTGTAACATTCATTATTAGGATTAACATCATCTCCTATGATAATATCAGCATCTGTAATCTTACCTACTTGTAACAACGCAATATTTAACTTTGACAAGACAAGCATGTTGAGAGCGTTGCTAGCATCTCGTATCATCAATTCTAAGTCTGCACCAAAAGCTTGCTCTAACTGCATATTATTTTCAAAATAATACTGTATAATTACTTGTTTATCATTATTGCAAAATACAACAGCTTCATTAAGGAATATTAACGAATAAATAAAAAGAAATAGTACTTTCATTGTGCATATGAATAACACTTCATCTGTATGTATTGTTATTATATTTTGCACGGTTTTATGGAGAAAGAAAATTTAAAATAGACAAAAATAAATGAAATGATTACAATTGCACACGGCGAACGACTAATAATAGCCAGATAATAACTTGTTAATCCCATTGAGACCCGAATATGCTTTAGATGCTGCCGGATCAATAATTAAACCATAATGACAAACCAATAATGCTTTCAATCATCCGCAATTAAAGTTTGAAACTTCATTGGAATCAAATTACAAGAGAAATACCAAAAAAAGAAACATGTGTAAAGATCACAAGGCAGGAAGACCACTAGTTCCTCCTAAAATCCGTGATTTACCTACTCCATCGATCTCCCCCCAAACTTTATCACAGCCACACCATCACAATGAAAGAGGAAAGCTGTGATGATATCAATAAATAAAATGTTGTCTCGTATCATCATTTTTTTAACGTAGTGTCTCGCTGCATGTGTAATAATTTTACAATATACAATCTCGAAAAAGAGACATTAAAAAGATAAAAAAAGTAAAATGACACCAATTACGTATGACGAGTGGCTAGTAATAGCGAAATCGTTACACGTATATTATTACAAGCTATTATTTAATTCTTCTGATGGTAATACAGAAATATTTATTGATTTCTCCAAAACCGAAACTCCTCATCTCAAAAGTAAGGCTTCTAGTGGAGCGCTTGTTACACTTTTTACACGAACACAGCACCTAAACAATGCTCTACAATCAAAATATATAAATAGTCGAATTTACGAACCTGCAATATACGATTTCATATGTAAAACGTTTACGGTACATAAAGTTCGTGCTTATATCTGTAGTAGGAAATGGGCAGCCGAAACAGGAAAATCTCTAACGTTTTTCGATAGATGTGTATTACGAGACCCATTTGTTTACAACGACTCGTTTTTGATGCCTTTAGTTGAACCCAGAATATATTTTACAGGCTTAACTATATATCAAGAAACGCGCTACGATGATCCACTCTTACTATGGTTAGGATTTAGCAAGAGTGGGAATAATGTGGTAAATAAGTTAAGATATTGCATACATTGGTGTGAAAACGAGTGTGGAGTAAAGAACCTCACACCCGCTAATATCATTTCCGCATTGAGCCCTGAATATGCTTTAGATGCCGCTTTTAAGAAATCACCGAATGAACTTCATACCAAGAAAATCACACATGAAAATTTCCCAGCAGAAATTACAGTTTCAATGGCTATTGGGGATTATGAAAACGAAAAGGAAAAGGCTATGGCTATCGATGTGCTGAAGAGCCTAAACGGTGATAATGGTATGATTGAAATACCAGCATATGAGTTATTACATTTTCTGTATCACGCAATATGTAATTATATCAACGTAAACAACGTTACTCCATCCGAGATGAACAAAGTACTTATACCTAAGACATCATATGATTCTAATCGCTCTACGGAAATTGCGATTGAAACTGATAATTTTAATATGATCAATGATGATACCGAATCTTTTGAAATGACATTAGCTAGACATTATGATAATATTCGGGAAGCGCAATACATGTCTAACAATAGAGCTTTCCATTTACCGACATGGTATTATCATAAGCGACGTCGTGAGTCGTGTGATCACAATGTACATCAAGTATAGCTTGCGTTTTATTAACAAAAAGTCATCATGTTCAATTTTACAGCGATTAAAGATTTTTTGAAATGTACACTTCCAGTTACGACTGCATCGGATTGTAAGAGAAAATGCATTGAACAGAATAGTTCGATAAAGAATCAAGCACAATTACTAAATAATATTTTTCTTAACACTGAATACAAGCCAAAGGCAGAAGCTAAAGGAGCGTTCATATATCCAATCAACGTATTCTATCTGGCACCTCCCACTCGCGAAAAAATAACAAATACAAACGAATGGTTCTTATTACCTGAATCTAATAATGATCAGAAGCGTATTTTATCATTCCAAGTAATCGTTATCAGCGAGGATAAAAATATACTCGAATTTTATGATATATCGTCGATAATTGATTATCATTGGTTATCTTGGATGATTCACAATAATATAGTATTATTTCCACCACCTATGGTATGCACAAATAGATATAGATATGCATTAGAAAGTACCAACGATGATCCGCTACCAAAGATTGATATGATAGACGAAATATATAATTGGTATCCCGTTTCTCACACGTATTCGTTTCAATTATCCACCATAGCTTTATTACTAGGAAAACACGATATGTTAAATATGACTTTATTTATGATACTAGATCCAAGTAAAGATGGATTTACAATGAAAATGTTATTGAGAGAGGGACAATATTTAAAGATGTATGACACAAGTAAAATCGCTCAGAATTCATATAAACAATACATGTACAGGAATCATCCTTTTAAACTTTTAGAACATCCACCGTCGCAACAATCCACATACGATGAATCTGATTATACGAAGGTATTGCAGTTAAGTAAAAATGTTTTTGTTCGCGCTCACAAAAATGCACCTGAACTGCCGAATAGAATTGAATTCGATATGGAAAAATTTATATTGAGCATGAAGGAGATTGCATTAGATAATGATGATGTTAAATTGCTTGTAGCAAGAATAGTAAAATATACTTTTACATCTTTATTACCGGAAAGTTATCAAAAATTTGACGAGAGTAAAGATATTCAAAAACGGTCTGTACTCGCAAATGTGTTCGGCCACTTGAATCATAATGACATTGCTAGTCTCGGGTTTGACGAAACAGTATACGCAAATAGGCTTCGGTATTTAGCGGGATATAATGCAAAGCCCAATATTGATGTATTAAATTTGTTTTTCAATCTGAAAGGTTACGTTAACATAGACTACATAATAGTACCTTCGGCGGATAACGGACTACCGTCAACCTTATTTAATTATTGGACGCGTCAATTAATTCGGATTAATGATTTAAAAGATCATCTGCATCGCGAGTTCTTAGATTACGTAATGTATAAAGTGTCTAAACACACTCGAGATAACGATATCGAAAATAAATTGATTGAAGATACATGTCTATCTATTGCCGACATCAGACGTTACACTAGGGATATTTTATTCAGCGTAACAAGCAATGAATTAATTATCAACCCTGCATATGCTATTTCTTTATCACCATACGTTTTACGTTACCTTAGAAACATATTCACATATAGCTATATATATAATATGAATATCACAAATAAAATTACGTATCAATTTCTACAAAATTTATTACCGACAATGCAGAATTTTTATCATACTGCAACCATACCCGATATTATTTGGCCTAACGATATAATTGCTTTTCAGAGCTGTGCATGGCTGGCAGATATAGTATACGATTTACTATATAGTTCAAGAAAATTAAGAGCACCATTACAGAATGATATATTTCAAGACAACCAATTGCGTTTATCTAATTACGTACACGTTCGACTTACAGTAACAAAGGAGCAATTTATTAACTACCTTATCCATAACGTACATTCTGTGAGTGATCTACCCGAGCTATTTCCACACATTCGATTCATAATATGTAATTTTTTCGAGTTTTACTTTAAAGGAGTACCTGCAGGTATGGGTCGTTTCGATTTCACGACCGGTATCGCTCATTACATCCTCGATGAGAATTGCGTTATCCGATTATGCAATATATTTTTCGGTTCATTCCATGAACCATATGACAAACCAATAATTCTTTCAATCATCAACAATTCCATTTTGAAGCTATCGATGGGAACTCGATTACAATAAAAATTCACGTATATCCACGAGGTGGCTTTGTGTAAAGATCGCAACGCTGGATGAGCCTTCCTCCTAAATCTGCGATTACCTACTCCAGCAAAATCCACCATCTCAATTATTAGAACAAAGTATAAAAAGAAATGAGGCAAGAAAGAAAAATTGAGAAATTTCATCTCTCCAAAAAAGAAGACAAACACGTGTGTTTATAAAAAATAAACATTTTATTTCAGAACATATATTATGTTTGTGTATGTTTATTAATCTTCACCGGTCATGTCATTAATGTCATCATCATCGAAATCATTTACATTATAGTTGCTATTTATAGATGATGGTAATGCTATTGACCCATCGTCATTGACATTACTTTCAACTGTAGAATATGTTCCCTTGCCTATAGCAATCATATCTTCTTCAGAAAATTCATCACCCACGTTAAGCAGGCCAATAGCGTTCGTTTTTTGGTGAGGAACCTTCACACGAACCATGATTGTGGAACCTAGTAGAACACGCGCGTACAGTGCGTTTGCCGTCACGAAAGACAGGCCAATGATTGCTGCACCACGAAAGTTGGGCATCTCCATCAACGCTGCAGTCTCGTCACGCGGATCCCACGCATTCCTTTTTTCCAAGGTCTTGTCAGCACGCCACCTTACGGCTTCCACGTACCGATTACGATTAATAGCTCGAATATCTTTACTTTTCACCTCTTGTGAATCCAGTTTGGCCTTGTAGTCCATCCATTCGTGTTGATCCACATATTGTTGTAATGTCTTCCCATAACCATATACGAATCGTTCGGGGAACTCTGTTAGCAGCTCGATTTGAGGATGATATGTTGCTGAGAACCATAATTTGTCGATTTTGCTGCAAATTTCCTTCATATAGGCTGGACGTTGGTATGCAATGTTCAATCGTCCTGTTGTTGTACTTTCAAGTAAAATTTTTATGAGCACTATGGCATAATCAACCGCAGCTTCATCCATACCAAGTGGGCTAATTGTAACTACAGGAGAACCAACCTCTGCCTTATTTATTAACGTTTCACCTAAATCTTCAGTACGATGATATTTCTTGTCATCTCTATATTGTAAATATTGCATATTACCAATGAAAGCTATTGGTGTCAGATGGGGTACGATGGAGGTTAAATAATCAGTTCCATTGTACGATGCATATGGTATATATGCATCATCATGCAAAACTTCCGTTGCGATACAATCCAACTTGCTAGGTACATATGGTTTCAACTTAGAAAATGCAATGTTTACGAGATCCCGAGCAGGCATATTTCCAGATGCCTTCAGTTTCACTATATTCGTAGTAACGATACACGAAGCCAACTCAGCAATATAATCGTACACAATTGCTCTGACTCGTTCTCGTATTGGCTTGTTTGGTTTCAGAGACTGTGATTTAGGACAGATGGTCTTTCCAAATAAATCAATATTGCTGCCGTTACTATTAAACTCTTTGAACATATGTTGATAGAAGACATCTTGTAGCCGGACTTCATCCATAGTTGCTTCATAATCAGAGGCAGATGTGTGGGGAAAACTCACCAGCGATTGCATTTGAGGCTTTTCTTCTGTAGAAGAACCTGAACCTCCAAGACCATTACTTGCTTGTGGTGGCTTCTTTATACCACTTGGCATATACGTTCCACGAAAGACTACTTTCCACCAATTGTTTCCAATCCATGCATTGGGAATTAACGATGTCATGTCCTTGTCACTGTCGAATGGGAGGCCTTCTCTTTGACACAACTTGACTCTGGCCAGACGCTTTAGTGGGAGTGTGATTTTCTCTTCAGCACCCACACCGCTACTGACGATTACACGCTGTAATCGATCCCAATCCCATGCATTTGGTGCCGGGATCGCTACGAACTGACCTTCAGACAAATAATACATTACAAATTCATTGTTGGGATTTCGTACCCCAAAAAATCGAGGATCGAGTAGATATTTCAAATTTGCGTCATATTCGGTCTCCGTAAGATTCGTTGCTTTTTCTTGCAAGAATGAGTTGGCATCTGCAGTGATCATTCGCTTTATAGCATTCACCTTATGAGCATCATCATCCGGATCTGTAGTTGGATAATACATAAATCCTTGTGGTGATTTTTTCAAATTTGAGCGGTCATCAGACATTTTCATACGCTTAGCGGTCGATCGAGCGTTGTCTACGTTAGATGCAGCCATTCTTGAAACCAACAAGTATACCTTGTCTCCGTAGAATGCAGCAAGCAGGGTGCTTTTTTCTGTTTCCTTGCGGCGCTGTCAGCTCTTCGTATGTATCAGTGAGTAGTGTTGGGAGTCACCGACCACTCTTTATATAAGCATTGGGTATCGCAAACAATGGCACTTCTTCCTGCGGTACTAACGCATATAGATTGGATAAGACTCAAGCGCTATTACGATTCCACGTGTCAGCAAGGAGATCGAGTTTTATTCTCCCTGTGTAAACACCCATTTATCTCGCCGACGGAGATAATTTTTGATGGACATTCTGTCTTTAACGGGAACAATAACTCAGTACTTTACATTGCTCGTGATATGAAACAAACATATGACACTTATCACCCACAGAATTATAAACAACAAACGAAGCAAAGTGATACGCAGAAGGCCAAATATTCTCAGTCACAACAGACCGCTTACCATGCGTGTACCATTGAAGATGCAGCATTATCAGCAACTGCATCGGAAGCATCACCGGCAGTATCATCAATCAACGTCATTAAAAGCGACACAACAGCAGCCATTTCACGGCAGATCACATGTTTGTCAGTCGTCGAGCAGATTGCTACGAGACCAACAACAGTGGAATCGAGAACAAGAGCAGCAGAGACTTTCGCAGAAGGAAACTCTTCCATCAGATCAACTTCAAGTAACGTGGATGGTTCGGACCAACATCCGCAGAGAAAAAGACAGAGACTTACTTCAAGTCGTGGAGATTATGTATGACAATATTGTGAGCATGGCTCTAAGCACCCGAATGTTTGTCTATTTACGACCAGAAAGTATTTTTCCGATAGACAAGATGATCGTGAGTGTACGATTTGGAGGCGGATCAAATTTTGGATTAGATATTAGAAGCATGGCAAATTATCCAACTAATATAATTAGATCTCTAGTGAATAATTCCACCAGTAGTAGACCTGCTACGTTAATGCACATGGCCAGAACATGCTGTTGTGTAGCAGAAAATACAGACATTACATTATTGGTTAAAGCATTAGATTTTAATGGCAATGTGCGGCAACTAGCACTGATATTTCCAAAACTACAATTGATTTGGTACGATTTTGATTGTGTGAAATTTGGAAATATTGAGGAAAAAAAACGACTACACACCATTTGTATCAATTTACCAACATCTACAGCAGCGGTAAGAGGAGGGGTTCAACCTATTCCTCCCTACGAACCATGTATATCCAACAAAAGAGGATGCAGTGTTTATTATCAACACGAAATGGTGTTCACGTCATTTATCGTGAGCAAACTTGCGAACGATCCCAATATCATCGAAAGTGGATGTTGGAGTGCATGTGACATCGACGGTGATGCATGCATAAAGGAAAATAACGAAAGTGACTCTCAATGGAACTTATTTAAACAAAAATTACTATGTAAGATTACAACAATAATCAAATCAACTACATGGGCATTACCAATACATCAATTGTTCTCATCAACGTATTTTGAACCTCCAACGTTATGACAAGCAAAGGTGTTCTATTGGTATTGTGAAAAATAAAACATGAGTTTACTTCTTAAAAACAACATATTTGTCATAAATTTCTTTCGGATACAACATCATTAGTCTGTAAATCATGGTTCGATTACGATCTTCCGTGGTTTTCATATACAAAGCAGGATACACACATAAATCGTATATGCTATCTTCATTTTCCTCTTTATTCGTACATTCTGCTGCTTCTTCTTTTTCAATATCATTTACATCTTCTTTTGTTTCATGAAAATAACGAGATGATGGTGCAAAATGTATCGACATTAATTTATTTGCAGATGCCGCATAATCTATTTCTTTAACATCAGACATTATTACAAATTACTACATTAAAAAGCTTATCAAGAAGAAACAAAAGATTGCTTAGTTTTTATTAAGAAAAACGCAGATTTTTATTCAGTGTCATCATCACACTCAATATAAAATTTATGATTATAATGATACTGCTGATATTTTTTTATTGGTCCACCTCCGCTTCGTTTCTTTCTCTTCAAATTCTTTAATGTTTCCACTCTCTTCTGATCTGAAATTACAGTAGTGTTAAGCTTAACGTATTCATCCCAGTCTGAATGTGTATAATTTTCAAAGAAACGTTTTATAATTTCTAGATCGCGTTGTTCAATTGTCACATTATTTAACAGACTAGGATACACACACCGTTCAAATATGTCTCTATTTCCAGACTTTAATAACGCAGTTGCTGTTGCATTTACATCAAATAAAGACATGCAAATCTCGTCATAATTTTGCGGAGGTGAATTGCGAATTTTGTCTATCGCCGCTATGATAATATCACGTGTGCTACGGTCGGTCCACCAACGACGTTGCAGTCGTTGTTGTTGCCGATGATGTTGTAATGATGGTATTGTCGGTGGCACCCACTTGTGGGTAGAGTAACGTCCTTTAACTACAACATTGATAAAGTCTTCAAAATTTGCACTAAATATATCATTATCGGTAATAGCATCGTTGGTAGTACTGTTAACCCAATTGATGCGCGTAAATGCACTTATTAAATCATTATTATATTCTCCAGTAACGTGATCGTATTCAGAGTTCAAAAGCTTTAAATCTCGCATTAAATACGGAGATTGTATATCACATATTTTCACAATCATCGGAGATACTACGAGTAGTCTCATCCACGTAGGAGTCATTTCTAATAATCGAATACACGAGATGAATGTAGGCATAAGTTTAGATTCAAAAGTAGGATAATACATGCTGTAAAGCGATTTTAGAATATGAAAATGTTCCGTTGGTTGCAAATGTTTAAGATTTCGATACACTTTCACTAATTTAGTCACATTTTCGACACTCGTTAGTTGAGCGAAATGTAAAGGTAACTTTGTATTATCATCATCGTTAGTACCGCTTAAGGAGAAAGCAGTAATTCCTTGCTGTTGTAAGTCAATTTCATCCAACGACCTATTAAAAATTGAACCATCATTAAACATGGACATATATTTATGTAACATCCTACTTGCTATTATGGCCTCGAGACAAATATCAAAGCCCATATTCAATTTATCGTCATCGATGTGACCGACCAACATTTGTAATAATAACATAGAGTGATCTTTATGCGGGTCATTATACCATTTTATTGATGTTAACGGAGAAGATTTGAAATTGCTTCGATCTGTGTTCAAGAGTTTCTTATATTTATGAGGAACTCGTAAAAAGTAATGCTTTATTCCATTATGATCCTTCGTAGCAAACAACGGTGCGGAACAACGTATCGCGAGAATATGAGTTTGCGTGCTCAAATACGCATTTTCGTCGACATGTTGGCTTTTGCTATTAATACTTAACGTTCGTTTTGACAACACGGAATCTTTAAGTTGCTCAAATGTTACGTTATTAGTGCCATCAGGAATCGTCAATATATTTCTTAAGAAATGATCTGTTAATAATGCATTTGCCGTAAGACATGGTCTTACTATATATTCCGATGCATTATCTACGCGATCGTACGTCGCCAATGAAATTAAATCATCAAACGCGAATTCTAAGATTTCATCATGTTTTACCGTTGCTTTTTCATCATATGCTGTATCCGCGATTAAGGGCCCTCCGTTTTTATTCACAGGATTCGTGAGTGTTACACATTTCGAGGGAATTAAAAGGTAAGAAAAAATGCGCATAGTAGTAACGTCGAGCGCTCTTGTTGCATTGAAACAAGATGCAGAAATACGAGCCGTTATACCAGCTCCGTATACCATCGAAGTGTAGTTACAGAGGCACTCTTGCAAATAATTAGCACTGGTCTCGGTAGCAGCTGTGAGTGAAGCGAAAAACGGGATAGTCCCGTTAAAAAAAAATCCCGAAATTGGAATTTTTACGAACGGATAAAACACCGGCGGTATTTGATAAATATCATGCGGTAACCTGTAAAATGGCGGTATGGCATCATACCCTATAGTCAGTATACTTTTCCCGTATGATTTACGTAACCCTTCGTCCAGACGCATTGCAATATCTTGACTGCAATATTTCATTCCACGAAAAGTTACATCAGTGGTATATGAAACGTAATTTGAATTATTACTTGATCTGCTTTCTCTAGATTGATCACTGCATAACCATTTGCTCATTCCCACATACTCCGAACACGTTTCTGGAGGTACAATTAACGTGAGATCGAGTGGAATATGGAACGTTTTATATGTGCCATCACCATTGGCTTGCCTTTTAAAAGCTACGACTAACGTTAATCCTTCACTTGTTAGAGTAACACTTTCATCGGAATGTTTCATCAGTAATTTTCCATTATCTCTATCTGCCGGTCTTTCTGAAAACGTTAACTTAGCATTGCTAAATGAAGATTCGAAAGGTTCAATGATATACGTTCCCGTATCAGCGGTATATTTACACGAACCGCAGCTAGGGTAATAGTTAACATCGTACGGTAAATTAATTACGAAAGCTTTCACATCGGCTGCAGACGTAATTTTAGTATACAATGTACGCGCAAAGGGATCTCCCAAATGTATGTAACACATTAATACTTTTAATAATTGAGCCTTTGCTTCAAGTACAAATTTTTCATTATTGTTACCATCAGTAATGTACGCAGTTTTCCATGCCGATACTAGTTTGCATACGTTTTGAACATCACTAAAATAAAAATCATGTAATATACGACGCCACAAGTCGTCCATGAGAGAATCAATATGTTTTTATTTTTATTTAAAACAGATCACCTAAAGCATATTCGTACATATTATTTGCAGACTCGTTCTGTTTATATGTGCGATATCGACGCCGATGACTCATATACTTGCTTATGTAACGGTTTGCAGTATTGTTGATGATCCCATCCGCTTCGCTGTCGTCGTCGCGATCCTCTTGGGTGATAGACCAATTCCTTAATAATGTATTAGTCGTCGGTGGTGGTATTATCATATCTTTTAATGGAAATTCAAATGCTACGGTTGCAAGTTCCGAATCGTAACTAATAGCGTCTTTTCTGTCTGCTGCTCCGACTCGTCTATGACGTCCTCCAGCAGGAAATCCTACCGACATTTCGTATCCTATTGGAGATGGAACCCATCCTGGAGGTGCATATCTAATGTAATCGTTCAATCTAAACTTACCAGGCGCCAATACTCGGTGTGCGAACACAATTTCTCCATTTTCATCCGTTACAGGATATGCAACGTATATTTCATTGTTTATCAACGCAGTACACAAGGCATGCTGCGAATTGTGAACCGGTACTAACGCAAACCAACTTAATGCAGTTTCATCCGCGTGATCCCATAGGTACGCAACACCTGTATTGTTGCTTGCTTGCAGTGCGGCTCGCAGTGCCGTCCACGAAGCATTTGTGATATTTAATCGTTCTATATTGTCTACTGCGGGTACGTCAAGTGCATATAATACATTTGTAGTAGAGTCACCCATCAACAACGTATTTAGCGATCGAAGAATAGACTCATATACATTTTGAGGCGCATATAATCTTCTACACTGATCAATAGCGTAGTCGATCGCATTAGGCGTTTGTTTAATCACCCATTCTCTGAACGTAACACGTTTGTCTTCAATAGCACCCGTTATTTCTTCTATTGCATCTTCGTTTTCATCGGTTACTTTAGTGCGAGCTAGGTAGCCTTTCAAGTGAACATTGTTACGCACTGATTCGTCTAAGGAGTCCACCGACGAAGGTATTTGAATTCCGAGAAGTATAAGCGGTGATACTTTTTCGTATACAATACCATCTTCTTCTACATCTGTATTTAACCAATTTCTGATGGCACTTACATATCCTCTATTGAAAGGGTTTACGTAAGCTTCGAGTGTTAAATCATTCGGTGGTGGTATTTCGTTAGGAACAGACAATACTGATTCTCCACTATCTACGAAGGAATGATACATCGTATACCCACCATGTCTGTCTATCGTAACGTTAATTGGATGTGCTATAGTGTCTCGAATTAAAGTCTCTGTAATGTCATTCATTTTTATTCATTCGTTTCCGATTTAATTGATCTCTATTATACATTTCATTCATGGCAATATAATATGGATTTAGGGTTATCGGTTGTGTAGTATTAAGCCACCCCATACTGCTACTAAGGGCGAACGCGCCTGCAAGGCCTGCTCCGACGACGAAAAAAGCCGTGGCCGCTCCCGTCAATTTGTCGGGTAAGTCCGAATCTGATGAAGCTGTTGATTGAGATGATGTTGTAATTACCGAAACAGCAGAAGGATATGGAACCCATGCGGAAACGTCATATGAAGGAATGAATGAATTAGATTGTGACATTGTTACAGGCGATAATGCTATTGACGGTGAGGTTGACGAATTACCAAAACCCATGTTACCACCTACTATGTTTCTAGAAGTTACTCCTGATGCACTGCTGTATAAATCATCCATATCGTTATTGGGAGTGTGACTATGGGATACTTGCTGCTCTGGGTACAATAATTTTATAATTGCATCATGCATGTAATGACTTAAAGTATTAATAGAAGCACTCGGTAACGCAATGGCAATCTTGTGGCGATTATAAAAGTACGAAAGGAGCGCTTTTATGATCACTATGTCTAATTTGTTATTTACACCGGTGAGTCCCAAATGGGATTTGTTGAACACGAGAGATGTTTCAGAATATAACCGCAGCTTGTTGTTTTCACCACCTAAATCCAGCTCTGTCACATTTGCGGCTTCGGGTAATACACCCAAGTTTTTCAAAAGATACATGAACTTTGTATCTCGACTAACCGGTCCCGTTAAAATTCGACTGACATGTTCGAAAGACGTAGCGTCTGTCATGATGGCTGCACTTGCATCTGACAGCAGACACCCAAATTTTAAGCGAGTAAGCATCGCACCTTTGGCATTTTGATCGCCACCCGCGAGTATTGCAGTTTGCTGTAGGGTATGGTTTAGGGACACATACATGGATGCATGCACATCTGTGATGCATCTCATCAGAAGGTGCGGTGCAAAATATTTTACCCACGAAGAAGCTGCTAAAGTTACATATTCTATAGGCATTTCCACCGTTGCATTTGACAATTCTTCTCGAAGTATTACTTCGACGACTTGTATAGCTTTTAAGTCACTGTTGCGCGAGTGAGAGGCACTGAACAGTAGTAAGTGTCGTTTGAGTTTCTGAGTGGGAGCGTCTCCTGCAACGATGGGGAAAAGGTAGCGGAAGCATAATATAAATGCTGTAATGGTTTGCGATGAATCTTCCGTAAGTAAAGAATACACAAACGCTTGGGTACCAAGTGGTAATCCAACCAATTCTGCATCTCCATTATCTACTACTGCGTTGCCGCTAAGTACTTGATTGCCACCACCAACGCTGCTATAGCGCTTATTCAAAAGGTCTACTAGAGCCAATGTGTTATCGGACATATCCGGTGGACTAATGTTAGCAGAAACGATTGCCAAAATTGCAGCACTTCGATGATCATCTGTGCAGTCAGGCTTATCAGATAAACATAATGGTTTGCTATTAATGGCTTTGGTATCGTTTAGAATGTACTTGGAAGCTGTTATAAGATGAGAGAAGGCTGGTAAGTATGCAGCTATTTCTCTGGCTGTAGATATGTCTGCTATCGCATTATAAAGTTCTTTTTCAGCGTTTATTTCTTCGTTAGAAAACACATATTTTAACATTAATTGATCTAGAGACAAAATTGTGACGATTGGTTCCGCAGCCGGTGGTGACGGTCGTTGTTGTCGCCTCTCGAATAAAATTTCAGATCTCATGTAATCAAACGCTATTGTGATTTCGGATATTGCCGCACTACCAAATTCTAACATAAGCATTGATTTAGTGAAATATAATTCCGTGCTTATGCTTCTTGGATTTCCATTTTGAGAATTGAAAAATGGAAATAATTGTGCTGGGTGAAGATCTGGCGTTCTAATCCAATACGTTCTCGCAAATGATCCTAACAGTAGAAATTTGATTTCGCTTAGGGAATTGTTAATGTCGGTAGCATCGTGTATAGAATGTGTATTCAGCTTAATTCCTTTTAATGCAGAATATGCGATATCCGCATGATAATGAGAGTGCGAACTGGGATGATTCGCTGGTACAGGCAACTGTACATCTTGATATACTTGGTGCCCAACGCTACTTGGTAATTGTTGTTGCACTTGTTGATGAGGACATTGTGATGCCATTTTTTTATTACGAAAAATACTGATGTTTTTATCTCAATAGCAATATTATCTTCTTTACTTCTTGACGGCTGCTAACGAATGAAAATCCGGAGGCGATGAACAATTATAGTGATGTGGATTATCATTTTTAAATTGCGGAAAAAAAACCTACATTATTTTTTTTAACATAGAAACATTATAATTACACTCCTTATTTATTGTATTTACATAACGTCACAAATGGACGTCCCATCAACTCCTACAGTAGAGAAGTCCTTCGTTGATGTCATTAACAGTATGTCTGCATCATCAAATGGTCAGCAGCAACAGCAGCAACAGCAGCAACAGCAGCAACAGCAGCAGCAACAATCACAGAAGCACCAAAAATCTTCAAAAAGTGAAGAAAACGTTACGACATTGTAAATCAGTTTGACTATATTTTATCCCCAAAGTTTACACTTTTTGAATGAAGTAAAGAAATAAACGTACGTTGTGTAATCTGGTAATATGTGTTGTGGTGATTGATTAAAAAATATTTTTTTATGATTGCAAATTAAACATGCAATTAACTGTTGCAGATTGTTATTTATCTAGTATATTAAAAATGTTCAGAAATTTAATAATGCCACGAATAGAATATTTGTTTTACATAGATGATATCTCACCCCATTATTGTAAACGAAATGATTCGTTTCCTAAAGGAAGAATATTATATGACATCATCGATAAAACAATATTCGAATGTGTAGAATTTGAACAGACCGATAATAATAGAACTATTGGTGGTATACCACACATAACACCATCCTCTTCCTCTAATCCGATATCGCTGGGTATTTCTAGTTCTCACAATAATACTTCCAGTAGTGATTCAGAAGATGATACGCGTAAAATCAATAAAAGAATTATAAAGAAGAATATTGGACAACATTATCAACGAAGAGAATTTAGAAAGAATAACACTGATGTGGCAACTAATCATCATGGTACTGGTATTGTGATAACAACTGAAGATTTAGATGCGATTGTTAATGTAATGTTTGTCAATACATGTCCAAATGACGATGAATCACAAACTGTAGAATTATTACGTTATTACGAACGTCTACTCACTGCTATACAAGATGTTATATGTGGAAACATTTCTAAATATTCAAAGTATTGCGATACTATTAATGAAACATCTACTATAGTTAATATATGTCTTAAAGACATGCGAGAGGTATTATTAAATAAAATCCATACAGTAAATACTATCACTGCTAACCGAAAGCGAAAACGTGAAGAGAATAATGAAAATAGTGATAATCAACAATACATATACGATAATAATACATCGCAAAGAATGCAGAATATAATTCATTTATTGAAATATACACGCTTGATGAAGTGGTGGTGATGAATACTGTGAATGTTTTTTTTTGCGCCCTTTTTATCAGTCGAGAGTCAGCAGTATGGTTTTGCAGACTATGTGATAATGATAATGCTTTATCAGAAAGGAAGGATATTTTTTTACGTCCTTTCAGCTATAGATATCTTTTCGTTAGGGATATATATACAGTTAACGTGTAAGAGAGACAGACATGTGTTTCGCTTCTTATAAGAACTAGTCTCTATACTGGCGATCCCATCCATCATCATGAACTTTACGTACTCCACTTTGAATGCTTCTACATCGGCTCAATCTCCTTTATCATCACCCGTACCTCCCAAGAAGAAAATGAAAACGATTGGCAACGATTATGATGCCGTTATGATGACAAAGAAGCCTTTGAAGATGTATTCGTGGAACGTCAATGGAATGAGGACGTGGATAGCGGAGGGTGGACTTGCATATTTGAGGGAAGCTGATGCAGATATTTTCGCAATACAGGAAACTAAATGTCACATATCAAATGTACCAAAAGAAGCATTGTTACTCGAAGGATACAGTTCGTATTTTACAAGTACAAATGCACGTGGTCTTTCTGGAGTTGGAGTATATTGTAAAATTCCTCCCAGGTATGTCCATTATGACCGAATTATGGGTGAAGAGCATGAAGGACGAGTTCTCTCATTGGACTTTGGAGACTTTTATTTTGTAACTACTTACGTTCCATGTGTCGGGGATGAGCTTGTACATTTACAACATCGTATCAAGTGGGATGTGCTGTTTCGTGACTACATCAAAGAATTGATAGATAAGAAGAAACCTGTTGTGGTGTGTGGTGATTTCAACGTGGCACATACTGCTCAAGACTTGTACAAGCCCAAGGGGAATACACGAAAGCCAGGTTTTACCAAAGAAGAACGGAAAGCCTTCTCTGCGTTGCTGCAATGTGGCTTTGTGGATTCATTTCGATATCTGTATCCACAGAAGACTGATGCGTACACGTTCTGGAGCTATACAAATGAAGTCAGGATTCGCAATGCTGGATGGAGGCAAGACTATTTCTTGGTGTCTCAAGGTATAAGAGACAAAGTGAAGGAGAGTGTCATTCATAATGAATGTGTTATTGGAAGTGACCATTGTCCCATTTCAATAGAGATTGATCAATAAAACTAATAATTATTATTTTTTTGTTGACGACTAATTATTTCGCTTTGTACAAAAATAAAGACATGGTAAAAGCAACGACGAGTTCTATGATAGAAAAATTGGTTAACGTAACACGTGGTGGTAAAAATATAGCCGCGATTCACGTTGACGACATGGAAAGAATTAAGAATGATCTTTCAGTACGAAAAAATATCGGATTAAAAGGAAATGTGACCATTCTTAAAAAATCGATCAAACCGGTTGGTAACAAAGCAATCAAGACTATGAATGTTCATAAAAAGACGACTGCTCAGAAAAAGAAGCAAAATAAAAAGATTAAGGCTGCGAAACGAGTGGGTGCGAAAGCTCAAACCTCCGGTAATAAGAAGGTAAAAAATAAAGCGCGCTAATCATCTGCTGTTTTAATTTTCCTTGAATCGTACAAACACAGCACATTACGACAACTAGGATAAATAGCAAAAGTAAGTGCGTGGCCATATAACCAATAAATGCTACTGCATATATTTCGCTTTCTGATTCGTTAAGAGTGTCATTAACTGTTACTACTCGCGGTATTAACATATTTAAACTTGCAGCGAGCGATACACTCGACTGTGTAAACATTAAATACAAAAGTGTAAGTAAGATTTTGACTATCATTGCAATTAGTGTTGTAGGTATGCCGACTCAAAATACGTCTAAAAAACAACAACAACCGATTCACGGTAATGACAATAAAATTACAAAGAACCACCTAGACGCTGGTTTCACGTCGACGTAACATACGATACCGTTTGCAAGTTTCGTACCCAGAGATCGTGGTTATTACATCAAAACACATTCCATACTCGGGTTTCGCGCTTTCTGATAAAGGTGCTACTTTCCGAATATGGATATCCTACCACCATGAATTCCAATATTGCAGAGTTTGCTTTCAATCTCGAATACATAGTAAACGCATCGCGATTACGCATTCCTAGACAGACCACATACGAAGACCATGAATACTTATTATATCCTAAGAAACGCGTTCTTCCAACACCCTCTCAGTTTCAGAAAACGGTATTCATAAATAGAATACCATCTTATCAATTTAAATCTGTGGTTTTGGGTCCTCCTAGCATATATGTGTACATGTTTATGTATAATGACTATTTACAAAATTTCCTAGGGATAGCAAGCAATAAAGATAAGTCACCACTTACGTATTGTGAAGTACCCATATTACCTATCGCACAGTTATTTCTGATATTTGCAGGTACCCCAAGACACTTGGATCTCGTAGTTAAAAATTGGTTAAACGATGCACACATGTATGCAATTATACAATATGAATCTCGTAAATTGCACGGAGCCAAAAAATATTACACGGCAATGCTTACGGATAATGCTTCACAGAAATTAAATACAACATCTTGTAATCGAATTGGAGCGGCAGGATGTGCACTAGCCTCTTATACAGGACGATCTTTGCCACCTCCCATAATAGCTGTCAGGGAAGGTGCAGTCTGTATAACTGACTGCTATATCAATTCATATAGTGATGTCGATCTTTCCAATTGGGAAGACCCACAAACTGAAGACTACTTACCTCCTACTTTAGATGATTACGCAACAGTACCATCTATCATATATAATCTACCTGAAATTGCATTCAATGATGATAATTATACAGATTTATGTAACCAATACTTGAAAGTTGTAAGCATGTTACGGGATGACTGTTCCAATCCACATCTAAGTGTCATTCGACTACACGTGGAACAGCTAGGAATCCTTTTCCGTCATAAAGTGATTGTAAAAGCGCTTAAAACATATAAGATCGCGTTAGTGAAATATTGGGCGCGCAAGTGGCGCCTAATCGATCTCTTACAGGATGAACCGCAGAATGTTAAATATTATCAACGCATAATATATAGCAACACAAGATCTGTCTCAGATGATATCAATATATATGAACAAAATTATAAACGTTGTTGTGTCCTATTCAGAACATGCGAACAACATGTGACATATACTATTAATGATGATGTTCCAAGTTTGCTATTCTTACGACAAACTATTCCGGATAGTTTAGTTATGTATGATTGGGACAAACAATTCAACAGTGTTATATCATCTGTATATAACATAACACAGCAATTAGAGGTAGAATGTAATATTCTCCAGAATGCAATTTACACCATACGTCCTCCTACAGACAAGGAACTTAATTTGCGAAAAATGCATGGACTCGTTCTAAAAAGAGTAGGTGCTGTCCCTCGCATACCATATCGATTGATTGACGTTGAATACGTACTTCAAACATGTAGTGGCGTAGAAAAAGAAACAGTGAAGTGTCTGGCAGCTACCGAACATGGATTAGACCAAGAAAAGATTGACTATACAACACATATGTTAGGAAATCACATTACCAACCTAATGGAGAGCCGTAAACATGCAATTAAGGGTATGATTAAGAATAACGTGTCAATAGATCATAACACCAAATTTGATCACGTCGGTCTGATCCTAACCATGAATCCGGATACTGGTAATGTTGCAGTTCTAAATGAAGAAGAATTACAACAATACGTTAAGCAAAACAAACGCATAATTCCCATTCAAAATCAACCCGCACCTAAACAAGTGAAACGTCTTTCGGAAGACGATGAAGATGATAAAATGTTCACAGATGCTTGTGGTAATTTACAGTCTATGCGTGCAATTACCATCGATTCCGCTGCTGATCTACTGCAAGAACAATATGATTCTGAATTTAAGAATACAGACAAAGTCACGGACACTAGTATACGCACTTTAACTTCCATGAAGGTACCACCGATTATGACAGTAGGATCGCATCCGAGCAATACACTTCCTAATTACACCGCATACGGAATTAACAAATTCTTCTGCAACATTCCTAAAGATACGATTGGTATGCAAATGGCGCGTATATATTCACATTTGTTAATCCCTAAGGACAGTGATGCTAGTACAGAAATAGATGCAAAGAAATTATTTTACACAGAGAGTAGAAATCTAGGCTGGTCAATCGTAAGCATAATTCTTTCATGCTCCGCAAATCCTCTTTTTACAGATTTAATGCGGTATGGAGAAACCATGAATGGATGCATGTGGAAACTTGCAGGTAATACATTATTCAAGGCATTAAATTTGGATAGAACTACAGTTGGTCATGGTCGTAAAAGAACGTATTAAACAATTGGTAATGTCGTTAATGACTGGCGATTAAGTGTCTATGATAGATTGTTTTTAACGATTGGACTGGACACTGTATATTGTAAACCTACGGAACACAAATATCTACCTGTTAGGGTTATAGGTCGTGATAATCACAGTCATAACACTATTGGGACTGCGTTCATCACACCACCATCAAAGAAGGCATTTAAAGAATTGAAGGAACGTTATCCAAACATAAATTTATGTAACACCCAACGTTTGTACTCTGGAAAACCAAGAAGTATTAACGACATCGGTAAGACGCAAGGATTGCCAATTATGGATACGTCCAATGTAATTTAAAATATATGGGTAAATGTAGGTTTGACATACCATTAGCGAGTACAGAAAAAGTTAAGGAATGGTTGGCAAGGTCGGTGAGAACAGCAGAAAACAGCAACAGCGAAGACGACGACAGCAGAGGAAACAATATGCCACCACCCCCTCAATCTCCACCACCCCCTCAATCTCCACCACCCCCTCAATCTCCACCACCCCCTCAATCTCCACCACCCCCTCAATCTCTACCCTCACGGCGCCCCCCTACTTCACCCTCCCCATATTCTCAATCGCACAAACATCAACAATTACAGCAACACAAACAACTCCATCGACAACACCTTTCGGCTATACAGCAGCAAACAAGCATGCATCATCAGCGTCCTTCTCGGCATCATCTAGCGACACCATTGACAGCGACATCGATAATAACGGAAATTGGGAATACATCGCAACTGATGACTCAACAACTGCAATCGAGAGAGGGAAACGGCAAGGTCGGAGAGTTAACCGGCACACAAAGAATGGAAATGGAGATGGTGACGGACGACGTAGACAGTATTCCAGAAGCATGGTTTCCCAGTATGCGTCAATTGCGCCGAACAACACTACAACAACCGGTATTACCAACACAGCAACAACCCCCATCTACATCCATTACTCAACAATTGAACCCCCACTCACATCCATCTCCAGTTACAACTACACATACCCCTACATTAACAACACTTCAACCAATAGCCCATTTCTCACAGCAACAACCACACTCTCAACAACGACAGGAGGAGAGACGGTTTTCACAGCAATATCGTCCCACACTCCATCCTCATCATCCGTCATCCAAATACCGGCCATCTCGCTATCACCACAGACGGCGTCAACGCAGCACCAGCAGCACTACCAGCAGCAATGGCAATCACCACCGACGACATCGGGCACGTTATTACAGTCGCATGCGACGACACCGTGGAGGTGGTGGGGAGGAATACAGCAGCAATGGGACAACCATCCCCGTAGTACCAATACCAACCACATCGATGAGAAAAACATCCGATACTACTACACCCCATCACACAACATACAGGCGCAGTCGCAGCCGACGACGTCGTCGGCACAACCGCCAGCGCAGATACAAGAAATTCAGCAACAAATCAAGCAGCTCCAGGAGCAGCTCCAGGAGCACTTTCGACAGCAGCAGCAGTGGGCAGAGCATCAGAAGCAGCAGTTCAGAGAGCAGCAATATCAGTTACGATGGCAACAGCACCAGCACCAGCAATCCCAGCATCAGCTCCCCACAGAGAAGCCCATCCCCTACAGTCAGTTCAGTTGGAAACATAACGGAACCAATGACGCCACACGATTACTTGGAACCGCAGGATGGAACCACTCCACAGCGTTTCCTACCGATACATTTACCGTCGGTGAACGAAATAATCTCGTCATCGGACCAACTACAACCACCACATTCACCACTTCAACCACCATCTCAACCACAATCGCAGCCGCCACCTCAACCACCACCCCAACCACCACCCCAACCACCACCCGACCCTTTTCGCAAGCGAGCGCTCCCTTCCCGGCGCTTATTGACGGAGGAAGAATGGCAGTTGTTGACAGCGTTTCGAGAGCTGGAAACGCGCAGGAGAGAGAATGTGCGTTTGAGTATTATGTCAGAATTACGGGATCAAAGGAACTTAGGTCCCTCCCAACTGAGCTTAAGGAGAGCATTAGTCGGTGTCTCCCCTACGGATCCGCCACCCTTGGAGTGGAGAAGACTCCCACGTCCAGAAACATACAGCCGTTTGAACGAAAACTCCAGGTGGGTGTGGCAGGAAAGACGAAGACGTCATTCTCACAACGGCGGATATACGCGGCGCAGGTCGCGAGAGAATTATCAGTAACGTTAAATAAGATATATAACAACATAAATCACCCACAGTGGCTATCGACACTTAGTGAATTTTATAGATTATGTATCGAAATAGGCATAAATATCATGGATGATGCATTATGGACAGACATACACTTATGCTCATTAAAGCAGCATTACACATATCGGCAATAGAGAATAATGATTTGAGATTGCCTCGTATCATACAACTGATCGTGGATAAAGTTATAATAAATCAATTTCAAGACAACATTACGTGGGTGTATGAAAACGATGCCATGATGGTCAAAAGAAAAGATGTTTATTCTCATGTACAAGAATATATAGAAGAAAGCGCTATAAGGGATGAACATGAGTCCGATAATGTTGAATTCGAACTCGGAGAAGGTATCACAATAAGACGCCGTATGGGTCATCGTAGGTGTATGCTCGGAGATGCATTGAAATTAACTGCAGATTACGCTCGTGTTAGCGGAGGTAAGATATTACCAAGAGCTGTTTATGCATATAATCCCATAAGTTTATACGCATTTATAAACTCAAATGCCCCATTACGAGTATATTCTTGCATCGGTAATGTGGTTGATGAGCAAAACATCATTACTGCATATCGAGGAAGAAAAGGTGGTAATTGTTTTATAAAATGTACCAAGTACATGACTGGTAGGACATTTAACGACTATATTACACATCAAGAACTTGCAAATCGTCGCTTTGAACACTGGTGGATTCAAAAACGGACCGGAGTCTCCATTACAAAAGGTATGCGTGGCTTACGACAACGCATTATGCCTTACATGTATATTGAATAAAAAGCAATTACACATGAATATCATTTGTTGGTGTGGTTATTTTTAAATATTTTACATCTATATAACATAACCTATACGTGACTAAGAATGAATGGCTTATTCGAATAGATAGTTTGTTATAAAAATGAAATGTTGTAGTAGTGAAGATGATGATATAGCGTATATAACTCAGTTAGTTGTATCAGACTTACTGCGAGGCATTATTCCTGTTAATGAATTTAACGATGTTTTAGGTCATGTAAAATATTTATGCAAGATAAATGAAATATCATCTGATATCTCATTCACGATCAGTAATATTAAAAATGCCATATTAGCACCATCATTTGTTATGGAATATTCTCATGCATATATGTATGCCTTTAATGCATATCTTTCCATTTTCAGCTATGATGATGTCAGTTACATTAAAAAGTTATTATTGGTTTCATTTAATTGGCCATCCACTATTTTTAAATGCAAAAGTACTACCGATGAATACTCATGTATTAAAAATGCAGTTAGATATTCTTACATGTTAGTTAATATGCTGACTGACACTGATCTATCGGAGCATAGTGTGGAATCGTGCCAAGACAATCCACATGCAATGATAAAACTTGCAATACACGCAACATGTGGCAATGAGCATACCTCCCAACACATCATACCTAATGTATTAGAATGTGTTTTCGTATATCTTACGCAATGTGTTTTTTTGAAATACAAATTAATAAATCCAAAATATACTCCTAATATAGCTATGACCGTTTTCATGGCAAATTGCAAGTCGATAACAGAGATGTATATTAGCAAAAAAGAATATAATAAATTAGATAATAATGAATTAGACGACATTGATACTTTGTTAGATCGTTATCGCGAAATGAAAGATAAGAACATGATATATGAACACATTATTAATTCAGTATTATCAGAACATCGTAGTAATAATTATGAACCAGAGCATTTAATACAAAAGTTGTTCATTAATTATGGTAGATTGATATCTTACGACCCTTTGAATATATATAAAGATAAATATAAGCCATTAATATTACAAACTCGTCTACACGAACAATCTATTCCTTTAGCAGAATTAATCATAAAAGATGTACCATTAGAGAAAATATATATTGTAACTGAATCAGCAGATAGCGATGACTTTTTTAATTCACCTATATTGTCTTTCTCAGCTACTGCAGTCGATGAAGAAATACTTTCGGAATCATCCGATGATTTCTTTTATGACATACCAAATATGGAAAGTGTGTTACATCATGACGATGATCATGATAATAGTGATGAAAAGGAGTATTGGTATGAAAAAGATGATTCATGGTCTTCTGGATTCATTCTGGTCATGGATTCATGGTCAAGATGATTCAATTTAATAAAATCGGTATTGTTATGGAAAATCTCTATACCTCTCCAGGCATTGAAATTTTCAACATAACAACCATCGATAACGAATTGGGCACCTGTTCTAAAAATGCTTGCATTAGATCTTACGATTTCCTGAAGGGCGGATAACATATGTTTTTCGATATCATGTGAATGATCATCGATATGTCGTGGACAATTTACTTTAATAACTTCTTTGTCAAAATAATCAGGTATGTATTTACAAGTTGGCTGATAATGAAACTCTGTAAGGCTTCGATGAATTTGTGCTTTTTCCATAAGGGTACGTATGTTATCTGATGATAAATTTAAATTTTGAATTCGTAATACCCGAAGCTTCGGTAGCATTGATAGTGATTGTGTGAGTTGATCACCTATTTCACACCAGTCCTGTGTTGACATCGGTTCTTCATTTACCCAAACAGATTGTAGTTCTAAAATTGAAATTTCGACATCCGTTAGTGAATTTGCTGTGTTTAAATAATTTGAAATTGCATTAAACATGCGGCGATCAAAACGATGGCAATGAAAATTTACTCCCCTAATATGTTTCCAATTACTAAGATCGGTAAGACCCATGATTAGTGGTTCAAGACTGATATCGCTATAGTGTGCTCTATCAACCGTTATTCTTTCAATTTCGGCATATTGAGATAGCGAATGGGCAACTGCAGCATGGTGGTATTCATTTAAATGTTGATTTTCGATAATAATTTTGTCGTTCAATCCTAGTTCTCTGATTTTACACAGATGGGCTATTTCATTATAGGGAAGATGATATATTGATATATAACGAAAGCTACTGTTACTGCATACTGCTTGGAAAAATGCATGACATTCATGTTCATAAAAATTACTCAGATCAATACGAAGGTAACGAATTTGGGAGGTTACAAGTGAGTTTAGCATATTATGCATGAAATCTTCCGGTACCTCATGTACATATCTATCTCTTCTACACTCATATCTACAGTATTCACAAATCATAACAGGCAACTTTAATTTGATTAATGTAAGACAACGTAACATTATTGTAATTATATAAACGGCAGTATCAGCATAATATGTGTCGAATTCACAATTCAATTCTTCTATATCCGTCATCTTACTTACAATTTTAATAAAATTTAGTAAATCGCTACTTCCATATATCATGGAAGATGTTTGAAGTGTAAGAGTTTTCAATTTGGATTGAAGAAAGTAAGGATCTACCAATTTTTCTCTTATTGCGTTAGTTAAATGGAATATTTTCTCATTGATAGTAAAATTTTTCAATGTGTCATTGAGCATTAATGTGGAAAATAGTTGTTCTGTATGTTTAAGTGTCATATCTAAAGCAGCTACATTAAGAGAAGTTAAATGTTTCATAGGATATACAAAAAGTTCCCCGGAAAATGTCAAGACATTATGCCACTCGTTACATGTAACTACTTTAAACGTAATTTCTTTAACATTTCTAATGGAATTGACTAATTGAAATACAGCCGAGTCACCGGTGAGATGTTGCAAGTGACATCCGCATATCGTCAAACTGTCAATGCTGCTGCGTTTGATTGCATGTAGAATCGACGATGGGTAGGGTGCATTGCAATACATCTCGATTGTTGTAATACATCGATGCTGGTTGATTAGGTGTTCAACAAGGTGAAACGCTGATTTCTTTTTTACATCACTATGCAGATGCCATATTGTGTAGCCACACGATGTGGCATCTGCAAGTGCGAGGGAAGTGTTGCAGGAGCCCACACGTCGATGGTCTTCTTTCAGTTCCATGCCGATACTTAAAAGAATAGCGTTGACACTAATCACATGGCGTAATATAAAACAATTACTTGTGTTATCTTGCGTACATTTAGTACACATGTCTCTTGGCATTTTCTCTTCTCACTTCACAACACAGGACTAGTACAAAATGAGGTGATCACAAAAAAAGTAAACGCGTACATAGAACAGGGACAAAACCAAACCAGGTACAAAAAAAAGAAACGCGTGCGTCTTCCTGCTTCAACACACAGGACAGGGACACAACCAAAGCAGGTACAAAAAAAAGAAACGCGTGCGTCTTCCTGCTTCAACACACAGGAGCGGTTCACAACCGAAGCAGGCACACGACAAACGCAGGACCAGTTCAACAATGAAGCAGTCACGAGATGTCTTCTTGCTTCGAAATGTAGAGCCGGTAGAAACTAGAAGCACTCACTGGATGTCTATGTGCTTCAAAATGCAGACGGGTACAAAACCGGACTTTTATCCTCCTTTAAACAATGATGTCAGCACCTATTGACTTAAGATGCCATATCTTGTGCTAACCACCTCTATACGATATGAACGTCTTTAGGGACTTACATCATCCCCGTCTTTTTTACAGATGTCTTTAACGGGCAGAGCGATAGCAGTTTTTCCCATATATCACATTACGTGGCGACACCTGGCCGCATAGGCAGTCGACATGAAAAATCTGAAAAAAAATAACACTTATGCACTTTGCGATAGTACGATAGCCGGACGTCTGCGGTGTACAATATATTATCACGTCGTTACCGACTGTGGTGCGCAGCGGTCAGCTGAAAAATAACACTATGCACTTATGCACTTTACACGCGATATAGTGCGATAGGTACGTCTGTCTGCGTTGTACTTTCCTTAAATTATCACGTTACATGCCGACCTTGGGCGCGGCGGTCAGTGGCTGAAAAATAACACTTATGCACTTATGCACTTTACACGCGATATAGTGCGATAGCGTACGTCTGTCTGCGTTGTCCTTAAATATCACGTTACATGCCGACCTTGGGCGCGGTGGTCAGCCGACACTAAAAAATCTATACGCGCGATAGCAGAACGTCTGTCTGCGTTGTACTTTCCTTATCACGTTACATGCCGACCTTGGAGCGCGGTGGTCAGTCGACACTGAGAAAAACTCATACACGTCTGCCGGTGCTAGACGAGTTCCTTTTTTTATTGAACTGAGCTGCTTCTAGTAGGGTTTTTTTATGTTAAAAAAATAAAAACGAATAATTAAGTAATGAGCAATGAATAATACATAATAATGGACAGAATAATAGATGCTATAGCACGTAAATTAGAACTTCACGTAGGATTTGAGATTTTAACACGCAAAAGTATACGCATAAGTGAAGGCTGGCCTTATGAAGACGTACCACCTCCTTCAGATTATTACGAACCATCAATGCAAATGGCGGATGCAGAAATAGATTCACAATTAAACGATGAACCTATATATGTTGTTAAAGATCCTGTTGGTGCGGTAACTTTATGCTTATCAGAATGGTTGGTAGATATTCCAGAAGATGAAGATCATGCTAATTTGAGAAAAGCTTTATTACAATCACCTACTCGAAGCGAGTTTGCTTTTAAAATTGGATGCAATTATATGTATAAAATTGCATTCCCATTACATAATAGATTTCTTATATTATTAAATGAATTGGCGATACAAAATAAAATCCCCGCTTCAACAAAAGATTACTGTTCTAACAGATATTTTTTAGCAGGTCATTCTTTAATATTAACCGCATCTATCTTTGCGTTATTTTCTTTATTATTAAACATTAGATGATAGTTATATAGGGAATAGTGAAATAATTTCATTATTAAAAAATAGTACAATTAAAAAATAACCTTAGTTTATCATTGTAATATCATAAGGAGGTCGTTATTTCACTATAATGTCTGATGATTCTTCTACTTTAACAGCCGCACCGCAAACACAACATGCTGCCTCTAGTAATACTAGCAGTAGCAATGGTGCTGGCAGCATGCTAACATCAATTCAACACGCTAACCCTACACAAACGTTAAAATCCGGCTTACTATTTGACACTATGGGTGGCGATCAATTAATAGATAGCGATGGTGGTACTGTAATTCATTCCATTCTTATAGCATACCTTAAAGTGCACAAATTGAAGGGTAAGGCAGTTCCCTTGGAAAGTGATATCGAACACATGCTCACTCTTACACCGTTTATGCCTAGATACGCAGGATTTCTGTTTGACTACAACGACATACCCACCATGCGCAGCGCAAAGACGGGACAATTAATTCCACGAATGGAATATCAGAAGCGTGAAGAAATGTTCATTCTAGAATCCCGAACTCGCAATTTGCTTGGAACTATTATCTACAGAGGTATGTGTGAAGTATTTCTAACGTTAGTAAATAATCAAAGTAGCCATATGAATGTTCGGAAAGTTGCTGGTTGGGCATTTTCTGCAATAGAAACTGCATCACGATGTCTTCTGTTGGCAAACACGACTAATTATAAGCCGTCGTAGCGATGTGAAGATAGGTTGTATGGTAGAGGGGAGATCTTTGGTGCACTTTTTTCGTTATCTAGATGTGCATATATTTGTCATAATGGCATGGACAAAGCAAGTGCTAGTATTCAATCATGCATTAACGACTTATTACGCTATATAGACGCTTTTGGTACCGCCTTACTGAGGCTTGTGATGATTCATGAGGAGCACATCCGCGATATGCTACATACTGGTATGGAAACAAACATGACTAACGAAGTAGATAAAGTCAGAATTGCATCCCTATACGCACTAATGATGTGTATTCGCAATGTAAACAAGATGGTGTCCATGAACACTACCAAATATGCAATCCCAATACATAGCGTGTGTAATTATAACAATATGTTAACTACTCTTTTTGAGTACGAAAACATCTACCGGGATCGTGCCAATATAGACAGTATTATTCATAATACATATCTCTCACCCGAGCTGAAAACTATGCTGGCCCAATCGAAGATGGCATGTGATATTAATGGCATTTTAGATCGTTTGAGTGCAGAATGTCGAGCTACCGAATATGACATCATGTCAGGATTACTACCTGGCAATTGTGATACTAATTTTCCAACAATTAAACGTGAAATGCCATGCACTGCGATGACAGACGTGTTTGCTGCTCAATCAGTAGACGATATAAGACATACAATAATAGACCCAGCAACGTCTATCTCCCTGTACATGCATAACATGATCATTTTGGAATCTACAGATACAATTCCAGTGTTTCCGTCTACGTATAATTACTTTAAATTGAAAACAATGAACGCATGTGTGGGTAAAATTGCTGGGTTGCCATTACTGACTAAAATTTTAATACAAGATATTAAAAGTCGAGAAGAGCGATATTTCTTACAGCATAATCACACTAACAACGAAACTGCAACATTCTATATGTATAATTGTACCGTTTCCCCTGTTAATTTATCATTGTTCCTACGATGTTTAAATTTTGAAATGATGGATTCACAAACTTTCACTGCAATTCAGGATGCAATGAAATCATGTGAAGGGTTACCCCGACCAAGTGACACGATGTATACAGTTATGGCCAATCATCCATGTCTTAGGATGGCCATGAATATTTTCTATCAGCACTATTTTTCAGAAACGATGGATCAGAATATGACAATGCATTGCTGGGACGGAGAATTTTTTGAAACGTTTATGAATTGGTGGACTACAAATAATTACATCATGGGAAATATTTCATTTAAAGCATCCAATTTAATCACCCAAGGTGCATTATTATTTTCTTCTCAATTGCCACAATCGGAAATGGACGTTAGTAATAACGTAAACGATACGGATACTGATATAATTAGAATTAGCATGGAACAACGTGCATGTTCTGCATTAATGCAACAGTGTATCAATGATATGGTGGAAGATGAGTCTGAAGTAACTATTTTACCCAAAGCCATAATTGAATCTGAAATTTTAAAACCGTATCTAAGCCGATACAAAAAAGATTATCTTACACAATGCCACTTTATTGATGCTACATGCTTCCGATTATTTTTACTGAAATGTTACTATAATAGCTTTTATGATATATCCATTATGGTTCCAATGGGTAATGTTAAATTTTTGCTACGCTTACTGAAACCTTCCATCGTTCTTGATAACACAGACAGCTCAAATAAAAACAAGCAGATCCTTCAAGCCGTCATTTCACAGGCGTCCAACGTCGCAGTCGAAGCTGGTAAAACATATCAACTCTAACTTTCTACTAAATTATACAATAATTATGGAGCAACAACAAATGTATATGGCGCCCTTCATGCAAGGTAGATTTGTGGTAGACCCATATCGTTTTGGAGATATCGAAACGATTGATTATTACTCATTCATCCCTAGTTATGTGTTACCAAAGGAACTTGGTGGATCTGATGATGATGAAATTATAGCAGCATTGCAACTTTTCTATAACAGAATGTTAATAGAACTCACATATCCACCACCTCCAGATGTATTTGTGAGAGAACGTGTCATGAACTTTGCAACATGTAATCGTGATTATTTCTTCAGTCTCCATGAATGGTGTAATATGTGCAACTGGACACAAATTCCATTCTCATATGCAATGACTGCTCAGTTAGTATGTTATACGACGATGGGTTGCCGTAACACAGCAACGTATTTACCCAGTGCATATATGAATGTTCCGATAATGTACAACGCACGTGTCTCTGATCACATTAAAATTCTCCAAAATCACATCTCAGCACTCGAAGGCGGCACTAGATATTTTACGTTTAGATTTACTGGAAATCCAGCATCTAAAAACATGGTCGTAGCCGTCCTTGATGCTCTGAATCTTTTATACATATGCAAATACACGGAACCATTGGATTTATTTCAAGCAGATGATGCCATTTATATCATATATTCTCTTCGAATTCCTATCTTGTTGTATCAACGGTTACTACACATGTTTGATGTGTTATTAAAAGGTGCACATCCGTTGATGTTTTCTGCAATATCTGAAATCAACGGGAATAATATCGTTGGTTATTACATAAGAGTAATGCGCGAGTGCAGTATCAACCCAATACTAGGATGTCAACGGCACAATGACCCGTGTATGTGGCGCTATCAACCCGTGTGGTGGTGCAGTTATTATGACTTACTGAGCACACAAAAAGTGTCTGACTTTTGGACAGCAGTACGCGTTCGTGTGACATACAGATTGACGAAACCTAAACCAACGACGTTAATATGGTCGTATGTTGGAACACGTCAAGGATATCAAAAACGTCGTAGGTATACCAACAACTTGCCGCCCAAATGTCACTGCATAAACCCCTACGAAGGTACTATGGATCATGCACATGACTACAAGCTACTTGTGTATGAAGAACAAGAAGATGGCACCGACACAAAGTTTGAGAAATAAAAAATGTTTATTTTATTACTTCATGCACTTATTATGTTGCTTCTGCACTCGTTGATGCATCATCAATTTGCTGTGGTATTAACGGCGATGACGGTATGGGTGATAGGAGTGATGTTGTTGCTGTGATTTCCTCCTCTGCATCAGTTAAATCTTCATCATCTTGCATAGTCGATGGTCGAACCGATTCATCTTGCTGCTGTAGAGACGATGCTTGTTGCTGCATAACAATGTTAACGTCGTACGGCATCTCTCGAAGTCTGTTGACGCAGTCGTTATACATTTGCTGCGATAAATAAGCAGTATCTAGCATGGTGTCTTCGTATGCTCCATAGTTTTGAAGCACCATGATGTTTCTTGGGTCGTGATTATTAACATTAGTAACACATAAACAGCATGCTTCATACTTGTCATAGATAGATTTAATGGTTGATTGATCTGCACTATTAGTAATAGAATAATCACTAGTCAATCCATGTAAGTATAATGCGTTTAAAAACTTGTTGCACAGTCTAACATCCACGTTATTGACTTGCCTTTGCTGATCGTTGAATACAGCACTAGACATGGATGTACAGAGATTCAACTCCGATCCGGCTCTAGAGTTCAAAAAGGAAATGAGATCTTCGATAGAGAATTCACATGCGTGGTATAATTCTTTTTTGTCTCCACACAGAGGAAGTACCGAGTTTGGGTCTCCATACCACCTAATTTTCTTGTCACCACACGCGTATAGAGTAGTCCAATAATATTGTCTGAGATATGCTCGTATTTTCGTAGCAATTTCCCTATCGGGTATGTTCTTCATGTGTCTATGTCTATATTTAGTGGTAGACTTTTGTATTGGTGCAAACGCTTGCATCACGGCGAGAACACATTTTTTAAACATTTGTTGACGAACGACTTCGGTCTCTCTCATTAAGCGACACTCTGCTTCCGAATACGTGCGCAATACCGCTTCTTCTTCGCTGAGAGACATGCTGGCAACTGGGGGCCATGAAGTAGCATCTAGACTGATACACGTGTTTACAGCAGATCGAAATGTGTCCAGAAATCTCTTAGTTTTTGGATCATCGGGATCATCGCTAGCCTCGTTTACGGTAGGTGAAATCATATATGGCAGTATTTCCAAACCTCCAAATGCTAATATAGGCACGATTACTTGGAATGGATGAGTGATCAAATCTGGATCATGAATACCTAGTAAACGCATAATGACATCATCAATAATGTGATATATACCATTAATTGGATGTGGACCCTCATATGCGGCCAAATTGACTTTCTTAACCTCAGGCTCACTTTGACCTGGTCTGGGAGTCTGAATTGTTATAGTGGGAGAATTGGTCTTGCGCTTCCGATCTCCTTGCAAGTATTCTCCTTGTAGTCTAGAAACAACATAAACATTCTTGAATGTTGGTCTAAGAAGTGTCATGCGGCCCACAGTTTCAATAACCACATCCGAATCGTTGCTGATAAGCACTCCCAAATCCCACTTGTCTCCATTACGAAGCCGTGCATATTGCATTGCATCTAGCATTTTGACCTCACCTTCTCCCACAAACACTGGTGGAATCACGGTAAATAAATCAACAGTAGTCGCCAAGTTATGATTAATAATACTCGAACCATTCATAACGACGTCTTCTATGTAGCTAGCGAGATGCTGCATACAATCTCCACATGCAGTCATTTTACACATTTCCCACATTCGTCCATGCAAATTATGTTCCGCTATATTAGTAGTGCAATCAGTCCTACGTCTCAGTTGCGTTTTCCACTTGAATACAGTAGGAATTCCATCAAACACTACAACAACATTGATGCTCCGTCGGTGTAGGTCAATCGCAAGTACGTTAGAGTTGGCCAGGTAATCAATTTCCTTGTAAATCAGTTCAAACACTCCATTGAAATACGAATCATACGTCGTGCATCTACCACCACTCGTTGCAGAAGGTTGCTGATAATGCTTGTTATATGGATTTGCAAATCGACATGTATAACATCCTTTGTCGAGCTGATTACTGTCAATAACATACTTTTGGTTGTCTAGCCACTCTTCTGTGATGATCCTTTTCCTAGAGTTGCCATCTTCAACGTTGTCGTCCGGTTCGGGATATACACCGCCAATTTCTCTGTTCACACCCATGACCTTATCAGTTTCCATTTGAGTTAAAGCAAGTACAGCCAATTGTTCGTAGAGAAAAATATTGCCATCTACTACAAATAACACCGAGTGATTAGTCGTTTGTCTATGCGAAGACAACGATGACTGTTCGATGCGTCTAACATTCAAATGTCCTGCAATTTGCTTTTTGTCATCGTAATCATACAGCACATGAGTCCTATAAGTCGGCGATGGGAACATACACATTTTGATGACAGCCAACATATCGTTAACGATCGTAAATTCATCACGGTCGCTGCGTGATTCAAGACGCAAAAACTCTTCATCTGTACGTTTCTTTATGTGCCCAACAACCGCTTTGTTAAGTAAAGTCCAAAACTTTTTAACACCCATAACGAATTCTTAGCTCTGCACAGTAGAATGTACAATTAGATTATATAAGACTTGCAATCCCTCATTTACTGTGAGCGGTACTACAATACCGTATCTTCTAGAATTGGCAGCACCAAAAGTACCGTGACTGCTATATGAGGAAGCAATGAAATGAGTATTTTTCGATTCGTGAATGTGGTAATATAGGCACGGTCTGATAAGGAATGCGGTTTTCACAGGAAGTCCCGTAACAGCTGTTATGGGACTAGGTCTGAATTCTAAATAACTTTTCTTATCTATAGACTTAAATCCATCATCTCTTTCAATGAGGTCACTCACATATTCTATGTAATTTGGTAACGAGAATAAATGTGTATCTAATACTTGGATCATTAATTCAAATGACGGTAGGTTTTGTTGTGATAATGCTTTTATGACTGCAGGAGGGAATTTCAATTCTTCTGCAATTGGTAAGAGTAGAAAATTAGGATTCACACCCATACATGTCGAAATACGTGAGAGTGCAATGACATCGTTACATAATAAAGGACGTCTATTTTTCGAGTATGTTTCGTCTGCAGATTTTATCCCATACGGCACATACAGACATTGAGAGTAAATCCAGTTATATATCGCATTAAATTGTTTAGCACATTCATTTCCGGTCGTTACGTTGTTGTACATTATAAACATCATCGCTTCGATACCTAAAGGAAGGTTTTCAGACGGTCTACCACTAAGAGACTTGCTTAGATATTTCATCTTTATTAGTGCATCTGCACAAATCCACGTTTCGTTAGCATACGCGTTTTGTTGAGAATCATATGGAAATCGCAACGATGGATGCCATTTTGGTATCAAAGTTAAGAATAAATAACTCCAAAAATGATCGTATCTGACAATATTATTATTGTCTGTGATTAGTTTCTGCACTACACTCTTAATGAGATTATTGTTACCACACACAACGTCTGGATATCTATCATACAGAATTTGCGCAGCATTATAATTACCAAACATGATTTTTACTGGAACGGCAGAATATTCGTGAATTAACATTAATTTGCAATCTCTATCACTTAGAATAATATCTGGAAGTACTTTCTTTGCCAATACGAATAACTGTTTCTCGATATTACTAAATGGTTGCGTTTCTATAGGTGTATTGATACCCACTATTGGTCGTTCAATAATAGACCCGACCACATTAAAATATTGTGATGCATTATCAGAACTCCACACATGTGTTCGTATAAATTTTACAAGCTCTTGTACATCAGATTCAATTGGTAATAACGGAACATTATTTGCATTACTCATATTTTTTTATTTTTATTACTGTTGTGGTTGCCGCTCATTATTAATATGGGCAAGTCGGCTGTTTAGACGTTTCATCATATATGTGATCTTACTGTAATGTGATCGGTTATCGAACACATTTCTAGCTTGTAATGCTAATCTATATAGAAGTTTATATTCATTTAATATTTTCAAAAAATCAAATTTATGATTTTCTAGCAAATCTTCAGCATTGTTTAATGTCATGTTGATTGTTTGATCAAATTTAGCCAATAAAGTATCATTATTAGTAACATTATATTTATCCATAATAATATCCCAATTAGTACGTACGTCGGTCATGTTATTGTTACTGGTTATATTATGTTCTTCGCCATCACTATTGTCTCCGTCTGTGCTAATAGGGATACGTCCGTTGTGTTTAGAATTCATAATTTTGTCCAAAAACATTTGCAATTCGCGTTCGGGGTATTCCAACGATGGAGAAGCCAACATCGTTTCAAAATAATGAGATAATACTTCGAGATCTCCTATTCGCTCATCGACGTATTGGCGTGCAATCACAACCCACGGTTCAACGTAAGGATCTGGGTTGCAAATAAACGTTTTACGAATCAACTGAGTAACATGTACACTCTCTTCGCTGTCTAGAGACCCTACATTTACTTTATCGATAGGATTGCGCGCCTCATATTTTTTAAAAAGCTCGCCTATTGCGGAATATGAAATATCGAGTGAAGCATAGGGTAAACCTGCCTTATTCGTGTAAGGCCAGAACGTGTACAAAATCTTATCATGTAAAAGTGGGAATGCATGTGATTCACTACCAAAAACACCTTTACATTCTGGTAACAGTACCGTTACATTACCAAACACAACCCACACTTCCTTTGTGTTAGGTTGCATATATACAATCATTTGTTGTAAGGTATTAGTCGAGTGTACTACATTAAATAGCGGTTGTGCTGTGTGAAGCAAAGGAATAGACTCATCAATGCGCGGATATAATAAAGAAGTATGTTCATATTCGCCGTCAGGTTTCAGCATGACTGTATGTCTAAGTGGAACACGCCATTTGGCTGCATTATAATGAGTAGTCGTCGTTATTCGGATTTGCATGTTTGGATTTTCAGCAGTTCTATTAAAAATTGACATGTCGAATCCTTTCTGTTTAAACCAATCTATCGTTGTTTGATTAGGTTGTCTTATGGTCACTTTCTTTAGCTTAGGTAACACAGATGCCATAACAAGCGTTGGTGACGTCCTGCTCATTTCGTACGGTCTCTTTAAATAGTTAATGAATTCAGGATCGTTCACATTACCAAATCTAGTGTAGCTACAATAAGGAGTTGCTAATTTTGTTTTCGTTCTACTTTTATCAAGAGCGGCATCGTACGCCTCTTGAAGTCGATATCGTAATTCGTCATCGATGTTTTCTCGTGCTAACAGTGTACGTAAATAAGCGAGTGTTCTTTCTTCACGTGTATTATCGTCCCTCCTACGTTTGCTCACATATTCGAGAAAACATGCGATTGTAACATCTATTCGTTTCTGTTCGTACGACAAAAACGTCCATTGATACGATCCAGGAAGAATTAGTCTCGATTTATGGTCGAGAGGATTTAGGATGTACTTGTTACACAAACTGTTATGTTCTCCTAATATTAGATTCGAGATTCTGTCTACAGAGTGATAGATGACGTTACCAATTCCCACTGCTGCATCGAGATCGTTAAATGAAGGGACAGATGTAAGTGAATTATTAAAGAACTGATAAGGACTACTTTGCAGTAAAGATAATGTATATTGCAGAGCCAAATATGTATTTATTAACGACATATTGGCATTAATAAGTGTTAATTAAAATACATAAATAATCCAGTTTATAATTAATAGTTTTAGATGTATTAAAATGACGTATGTAAATTCTTTAACTTGGGACTGTAGTAAAGAAAGTGTGCCATGTGAAAACAATACAGATTGTGAAAGTAAATGTAACCAAGTGACGGGCGACTTAGTTGAATGTTACAATTACGGTGCTAGCGTTAAGAGATGCAGGTTAAAAACAGATCCTATAATCCCGACATTTCGTAAATGTGATGATGCTACAGAAGACGTATTATTCCGATTAGATAGCGTCACCAAAAAATTAGTACCCACCTGCATTCCGAAATACGGCATGTCTGTATACAGCCCGTATTTTTTACCGAGAACGAGTGAATTTTATAAGATTCAAGATCGCACATTTAAACGTTGTACTGGAATCAACGACATTTTAATGATCCAACCTCCCAGTAATCCTAATGAATTTGGTACTTACTACACATGCTTTCCTCATACACGGCCATCGACTAGCGATAAAGATATTATGACACAAAATGCTTATAGATTAGGAGATCAATTAATGGCACAATCGGCAACGCTCGATTTTATCATTCCAATGAGAGGCATTAAACAGTGGCTACTCTAACTCGCTGTATTGAGTATACCAATTGTAATCGCAATATTGCACCGATATTGGAAAAGATGAAGACGGTATTTTTTTATATTTAGTATATCCTCCCTCGGCACCTAAAATGCGTGGATCATGAATTCTGGTCGTACTTATTTCTGTTTCCATATCGTTAAGTGTTTGGGCGATGTTTAATTCGCTAATGGCCACCTCATGCTTCCTACGTGCGGAAAGCATTTGTTCGTATTCAGGGTCACTTTGCACTTTTCCATTTGCTGCTGCACTAGCTTGAGTTAAACTTTCTTGAGTCTCCGTAACCCTGCGCTGAAATTCAGACAGTTGTTTATTTAATTTCTTAACGGCAAGAGCCGCAGGAGTTTTCAATAGAGCCAGGTATTTACCATATAAATTCAAATTACCAAATTTGATAAATGCATAATGAGCTATACAGTGCGTATAGAACGCCAGTGGGGAATTCTTATGCAGATAAAAGAATCTCTGTGGATACTTATGTTTTGCAAAATCTACATCATTAAAAAATTGTGACATACATTCGATGAATGAAGATGGTTGCGGTTTTCTTAGTGATATCATTTCGGCTATGAAGGCGTACACTGGAGGCTTTAGCACGAACGACCCTTCACCATCGTTACCCAATATAATATATCGATTATCTTCTATCGATACTACTACTTTACCAGGTAATTCTATATTCACATAATTATTAAGAGATGTATTTTCTAATAATGGCATCATATTAACTTTCACGAGTACCTTTAATAACTCTTCATATTTATCATATTCAACACCCGTATTTAATTGATATGGAATGTTAGAGAACCACACGTGATAGTTCCTATTAGTATATAACAATTCATTATCATTGCTAATTTCAGATGCAACAACGGCACCTTCAGCGTTCCTACGTGCCAATAACGCCTTTAACGCACCGACACGATCTTCTATTGGTGGAACAGCCATCATTTGGGGTGTTAATAAATAATCTATTTGATTGTTAATAAACAAGTGATCGAATGCATTAACAATTTTGATCGTTCCTTCATTTGTTACTTGCAAAACAAACAGCACACACACATCTGTTTGAACGTTTAAAGTTGACGTATAACACGTAAAACCACCATCAATTGAGCCTTTCTTCCATGCAATTGATGCATTATTTATTGGTGTTGTTCCCAATACTTCAAATAAATTACACACACCTAAGTCGTACGTAGTAGGTACAGCCTCGCTGCCACTTTCAGAATGAGTGGTGAAAATGTGTTTTTCAGCTGTATTAGATGAAGTAGATACGATACATCCTGTACATATTATACTAGCCATCTTCTCTATCGCTTGCTTATTAATTGATAAAGAAGGAACGTTAGGAGAAGGAATTGACACATACAGAGATTGAGTTTCTGCCATCGATCGTATTTTATTTTTTAATACGACAGAAGCTCTATTTATTGATGTTGTTGTAGACATTGCTTCCGATAAATCGTCTTCACTGCAGATGTAAGAAAAATCCCGTGGAGAAGTTCGTATTGATACACAAACAAAGGCGATATCATCGGCATTGTCGTTGAATTTGCAGTACTGTTATTAACGCTCCGTATGAACGATGCCATCGCCATACGTTGCTGATGATACACATCCCACATAACGTATATGAAATTATGGCGAGACACTGGTCCGTTGACATAGCTGCTACGAGTGCCTGGTACATTTAATTCAATTCTAATGTCTTTATCGATATAAGTGTCATCCAAACAGCTAAGCTTGTATTGCAATCCTCTTCGGCAACAACATGTAGTTGCACGTTCTATAGCGGTCAATTTCTTGGCGTACTTGAACCACATGTTAGATGGATACTTTACGGGTATCATATGTGCGGGGTTAATTTTTCCAGTTAATATTCCAATTATACGAAATTTACTCCTTACTTGTTCCTTGATTCCAGTGATTACAGTAGTACCATCATCGCCATGACCATTTTTGGAGTTAGATACTAACGGCACATTCCCATCAGACGCCTTTGACGTAGTCGGTGTTGGTTCTATCAGTGATGTAGACGGCGACTGTTGTGGCAGCGCAGATGATATACCTAAAAGCATTTTCACATGCTCTTCATCAAACGGTTCGTCATCATCACAATCTTCATTGTCCTCTTCATCTGTATTTTCTTCTATGTCTTCTTCGGTGATATCGATCATTCTATTGCTAAGCGGTGTGCCTAAATTAGAATCTTGACCTTTGTTCATGTCCTTGTATTCGTCCATTAAAATCAAAAGTTCTTCTACAAGAGCAATTTCACGCTCCTTTAACTCCTGTTCCGCTGGATCCATGTTGTTAATTTTCGTTTACAGCATATACATATGGTTGTACTTGCAATAAATATAGCGGAGACTGCACCTGTGATTACAGGCTGGAAATTACTATGCTCGAAAACTTTATGCACGTTGAATTTATCAGTATCGGTCCCATCATTTTCTTCATCTTGTTTAGTTTTTTTGACAGATGAATGGGCTGTGTTTATAACGATAGATGGATAATTCAATGGAGGATTTTGCATTGTGAGCTTCTGTTGCCCATCTTGACGTTGATGTTGAGCATTTTTTATCTCCATAACAGAATTGCATTGTTGTTTCAATAAAAATGCTTCCTCGTTTGCAGCTTGTTGTAATAACCGTTGAAGTAACAGAGAATCCGTACCAATGTCTCCACATGCATAGCCATTAATGTTTTTGTGTAACATTTGTAATTCTTGTAATTTATTAAATCTACAACGAACTGCGCATGATGTCTTACCTGCACTAACCGCTGTTATACATTTATTCATTGTATCTCGAAATAATATTCTATCCATATTTGTCTTTATTCTTACTTCATTATCACAATCTTCTTTAAACTGTTGAGATATAGACTCCACGTTTGCGCGGTCTTCGGCAAATTTTTTCAAAGCAAGTTCCGATTGTCGGTGAAATGAAATCATATGATTATTTACATTTTCAGATCTTTCTCTCATTATACTATGAATTAACCGTTCGTAGTGTTTTCCTATTAATATTATAATTTGCCGAACGGCCATGTTACATGTATTATTAAGAATTGTGAAATATTCTTTGCATATATCATTACAATGAACATATTGAAATGCTTTATTACGTGTATTTATTTTTTCTTCGAGTAATAGTGTTTTATGTACATTACTGCTACCGTAAGTAAACGTACCAGACTGCATATTCTGTATCATTCTGCTTGCTTCGTCATACACTCGTTGCTGGCAATTACGTTCTGTAAGTTCTGTTTCGCGCGATATGTTACACAGTAAAAGTTTTTACACCCAGAAGGGTGTAAATAGGCTTGTCGCAGAGACGACACCCTAAGGGTGTAAGTTAGCACCTATTTTACAAGGTGCCTTTTCGGCACACCCTAAAACAAGGGTGCCCATGTAAAGAAACTGTAGGGTGTTGTGACAACACCCCAACCGAAGGGTGGCAGCTACACCCTTCATTTATTTTTCCTTATTTAACACCCACTGTGGAGGGTGCCAGATGGGTGTACAGCCCCTGTACCAGATGTCAAATAGCTTGAACCGAACTTTAAAGTGGAACACTTTATAGATGAATGAGACCTATGGTATATTGCTTACAGTTGCCTGAACTTAAATGTTTTTTTAAGTTAAATTATAGTTAAACAATATATATGTATAATGCATGTGGAGATTTAAAATATTATTCCATGAGCCATGCTTTGAAAAGTGCATGTTGTCTCATGCAGGAGTTCAATATGCATCATGGTCTCAGTCATCCGAGATGTATCACTTTTTTTAAAATCTGCTCAAGCTATACAACTCAAACACAAGTTATACGTATCGTACACATGCACTATACACACACAAAAACATCACATTTAGCATGTCTTAGATCTCTGGCTAATATGTATTCTGCTTCACTCCATGGACATGCAAAAGAAGTCACTGCTGCATTCGTACAAAAATGCAAAGCTTAACTAAATGGTGAAGCATATATATGAGACCTATATGTAACAATTTGAAAAGAAAATGTGAATGAACTTTATTGTATTTCATACAAGGAGCAATAAAATACAAACATTATTTGTAAAGTATCACTGCAGTTAACAATATACAGTTTGCAACTGATCACAGTAATTCACATGGATCACAGTATATCTGTGGTATAATATACGTGTATACTGAGTACAAGTGAGAGAGTACGAGTGAGTAAAAGCAGAGCAGCCATTTGCAAAAAAAACTGTGTGGTGGCCTTCACACAAAAAATTATAGTACATTAACAGAGGTGACACCACGTATATCTGCTCTTCATCTGTGCATATTTCACCTGAGTACACAATAAGATTTGTTCAACAGTAATATCACACAACTCTGTAAGGGTGTTTCTACAAACACATTGCTGATATGTAAAAACAGCCGTTCTGAAATAAAACAACGGTTCCTTTGGAGACATGCCACCAGCAGTGTCGACCACGAGGTTATGGGTGATACATGGTAATTAGTTGCTAAATAACAAAAATAAAATACATTTTATTTTTAGTTTGAGTGGACTCATCGTAATCGGGAAATTGAAGCAAGCTCTCTGCACAACACATATAGACTTTAGAATCTGGAAAAAATGCAATTACCCACACAACTGCAGCACGATGAACTTTGGCTATCACAGCACGCGAAACTGTACCCGAGGCTGCAGTGAGCACAAAGACGCGCCCTTCGAGGGGACGTTCTGCTCACATCACCCAACAGTGGGCAGCAATAGGGATTCGTGCAGTGTGCTGGTAGCCCGCTGCTGGGCGACGTAAGCAAAATGTTGCCTTGAGTTTCAGCAGCATCTCAGTTTCAGTTTCGCGTGCTCAGACAGCCTAAATTCATCACGCCACAGTTCTGCGGGTAATTGTATTTTTCCAGATCCAAAAGTTCACATGTCTTGTGCAGAGAGCTTGCTTTAATTTCCTGGTTACAATGAGTCTGCTGAAACTAAAAGTAAGATATATTAGATTGTTAATTAGCAACTAATTACCAGATATCAGCCATCCACCCATGGTCGGCACCACTGACAGCATTGCTGTCTTCTAACGAGCCGTCCTTGTACTTCAGAACGGCTATTTTTAAATATTACGTAAATTCTTTGTAGAAACACCAGTATATGTAGTATATAAGCGACTAGCTTTCACTCGGATGAGGCATTGGCAACACATGTACAAAAAATAAACGAGCTAAAGATACTACAGCCTGCCAGCAGATTCATAAAGGTTAAGCAAAGGCTGCCGGTATTCATGACAATGTAACAGTACTTCAGCCTGATAATTGTTCCACGCAACATTTTTTACAATCCAAAACTTGTAAAAACCTTGTAAAACCTTATAAAAATTGGATACTCTGTTGCGTTTTGACTAGTATGTCAGGCCTCAGCTGCTAAGTTATACATAATAAACATAAAACATAGTTCATAAAAGGACAGTCAAACCACAAAAACTTTCACTTGTATTGGGTAGGTTACACAATGCAACACATGCGCAAAATATAAAATATTGACCAAGCAGCATGTTACGAAAAGTTGAGCACTGGCTGCCAGTGTTGATGTGCCCTATAAGGGAATACAAACGTTAACAGTTGTATCATGCAGTACTTATAAGCTGGGACATTGTTCCCTGGCTGGCAAATAGGTTTCATAAACAAACTATGTTAAGGAAGAGCAAGCAAGCTATAATCTTTGTACAAGACTGCTGACAATTGTTTCACACACATTAATGTTAAGGCAGACCTAAAAGAACTAGACGTATTGTAATCTTCTTTTCAGCACATAGCAACACCCAGCAACGTTTTCGATAAATACGTGCAGACTACAGTACACCACGTTTGTTTTTCGCTGACCTACACTTGGGCACTATTACATTGTCTGTCAAGTCATCAGAACAAAAAAAGGTGCAGTCTATAGATAATGTGGTTGGCACAGAGGCAGCGGAAGAAGTTACTGGATCATGCTATTATCGTGATCAAAAAGAAAGAAAATGATACATTAAAAATTGCACAAAACTATTGCTCAAGCTATTGCACAAAATTGTCAGGCTAGCATTCATATGGTAACGTACATGAACCTCGGTGTCGCATTGCCTGCACAACTCTGTTCACAAACTTTGTAACAACCACTTGGCATTATTACATTCAAACCAAAAAACAATCGTTCCAGTACTGCACTGGTGTTGAAGTATTTAGGCCCATATACTATGTTCAATACAAAAAATGCACTCATGATTGCGATGACCCCTTCCTCCGCATTTTTGACCATGAACAGCCGCTCCTTGTCGACACAGAGGTGGAGAAACTCTGCCTGTTCCAGGTTGTGGCCAGAATACACCACACAGGGGGTGAGTGGAACCCTCTCGTCCTGCAATGACAACAAAGAAAGCTTACTGATCATGAAAGTATATTAATGCTTTTGTGTAAGCACAATATAAAGGGGTTGCTATGCTTGTCACGGAGCGGCATATTTTCGAGAGATTTCGAGTGGTTTTGACGCCAATTAACGGCCGCCAAAAAAAACGTGTCCTCACTGTGCGGCGTATAATTTCGAGAAGGCGACAGGCCGATTAACGGGCGTCAAAAATGTCGTGGCCCCACGGGGTGGCATCTCGTTTCGAGACATCGACACGCCGATTAACGGACCTAGAGGTGTGCGTCCGTGTGGTGCATGCAGTGCCGGGGCTCGACCTTGGAGAGAGGGCAATCTACCATCCTTCGTCCATGCTGAAAGGGGCACGGCCAAGACTTTTGGGGGGAGTCATGAATTAATTAGGTGAACTCTGCATACCGGCAGTTCCCCTACATAGGGAACTAGAGAAAGGAGAGGCTATTTAAGCGCACGTTTTGGTCCCAGCTAATTAGTCTAGAAGCTGAACCTATGTGCTGCTGAGAAGCCATCAGGGGGCTAGTGCCGTCCAGTATCTCCTGGGCCGCCTGGCCACGTCGGAATTCCGAGGAACTAGTTGACGTACGAGACTACAAACCAACGTCTGCAACGAAGCTCACGGTAGATCGCCTTAAGTTAGCTCAACCTGCTTGAGAGAAGACGTCAAATCTAGACTCCCGGGAAATCCAGCCCAGCAATTGCAGCCACCTCAGCAAGATCGGCCCGCCAGCATTCTTCGGGAAAGCTTCGCGCGCCGACTTCACGGTTTATGGTCTTGCTGCTGCTGCCCGGCCACGCGTATGACATCGTTGTTTTCTTTTGAACATTATTTTAGTGAAATGCTGTTAGGTGTTATTCTTGTATATTTGATCCGCGCCCTGTTTCATATGTATATGTATTGTTAATTGCTCATCACATTTCTCCGTCATCATTGTGTTTCAGGGGCGCTATAACGTAAAAAGATTCCAAACTGTTTTGATTCCAATTTCTGCAATCAGCCTCCACGATTGGTCAAAACATTTTCGAGCCACTCCCAACTTCGCCTGTCTGTCACGTGACGTCACGAAAACCGCGACAGCTCCCCATCTGATATAACGTGTACACACTGATTATGCATGATTAAACCGCACAAAAGAAAAATAATCATTCCTGATTCGACGCCTTTTCACCATTAGCCCTCTGCTATTATCCAATGTTTTCTGGATACGCCCACTTCGCCTATCTGTCACGCGACCTCACAAAACTGCGAAAACTCACCACGTCAAAGTGACGTGTATGCGAAAAAAAATGAATTATTAAGCCGAATAAAACTGAAAATTTCTCTTAATAGCCACAGACTGCCCCATTCCGAAAGGAATAAAAGATGGCTGCCCGCGGATCACTCAGGCTCTCGCTACTCGTACCTGCCGGTGAGCATGTAATTATTTGCGCATGATAAACATTTTTGTGTATGAGTAAAACGTTATCGAGCCTTTTCGCCATGCATACAACATCGCTCTGCCAACTCTTCCTTGCTGAGGATCCGTTTTAGCGGCATTCTTATTCTTCCATTGCACGCTGCTGCGATTTTCGACCAGCCACCGCAAGCTAAGTAAGGCGAAGCGGACCAATCGGAGAAGCTGGCACCACCCTCTTCATGCGGTTATCTGTTTTCACTGTGCTGGCTCGGCCCCATCGAAACCCTCTCCACTAGAGCGTGCTCCTCTTGTCAGCCAATTAGATAAGAAAAACCGCTGAGTATAAGCAATGTTATTGGTTTTCAAAGCGAACAAAGGTGACCTCCTATAAACGAGGAGAGTGCTTGATTGAGTTGTTCAGACAACGCCGCGGGTAACGCCCGATGCTTGCAGTCGGTGGTTATGTAAATTTGACATCAGGAGTTTGCAATCAAAACTGTTTGGAATCATTTTACTGTTATAGCGCCCCAGGTGTGTTTGTATTGTGTCTTTTTATTATTTATTTTATTAATTGTGTATACTTATCTGGCGATAAATATCTGTTTTTTTGTTTACTCCCCGACTCTGACTCTTTCACTCTGTTCGCTTGAGTACGGAAGACCAACCGGCTTGTATACCCCATCGACTGACTTCGCTCCGACGATGAACGGGTGACAGCTATGGACACTTAATGCAAGCAAGTATAATGTCATGCAGCCTTAAGTGCAAACAATGTAGGCTGTAGAGAAGCTTAACACAACCCAGCATTATTCGAATAACCTGTGTAATCCAAGCAAGGTCATTTTTGAAGCATAGATGCGCCTCACATCGAGTGCAAGAGCAGTTCAAAATTGTTCATTTGTTCATCCTTACGTTTTGTATATTGACTTATGATTTAATTGCTGTTTTTTTATTATTTATACATGTATTGTTGTTGTTCTTCCTAATATGTACAGCACTTATTAATGATTATATCGACCCCCCCCCCATATAATACACTCTCTGTGAGGGCCTTTACCGGTAGCATGAATAAATAGGTGGTGAAATTAGGTAGCATGTTCACATTAAAAAAAAGCATCTGGATCTTTATACAGTTGCCAAACTGTTTCTACGATTGAAGCCATTTGAGGAATTACAGCATTGTTTAGATCCGATTTCATTAACAAAAATGTGAAGGAACATACGTCTTCATGTACAAATAGCGCTGGCAGTGCTCGTTGTTCCTTCCCATTTGAAGCAATTGTCCTCAGAGTTGCAACAGCAAGGAGGTCTGTAAACAGATGACAATTCGTGTTAGCTTCAATGATCACACAGATATGTGCAATACAATTGCACAAAATTCTTGTTCTTTTTTACTTGTAAAACCTCTGTTTACCCTTTGATTCAACAATATCTTTGTTTTATAAAAGTGCTGAATATAGCAATCACAAACCAAGAGGTTATAATCGTCACACAGAAAATTTCGATCGCGATCGAGGGGACCGCACTACCATGTAGATCAAACGTGGTAAATTCCTCGTTGGCGTAACCTATTATCCGCGCACAGGCGCGGTATTTCGGACAGCCATTCCCGCGCCTGCGGGTCAGCCATGCCAGATTATACCTGTCTCACGCCTCACAGCGCTCTACCTTCAAAATACCATCACTGATTTTCCTGGGGGAGCAGTTTAGGCATTTTCTTTGAGTTAATATGTTTTGAAAAGTCACGGAGAGCATACAGAACGACCAACCGGCTTGTATACCCCGTCGATTGACTTCGCGCCGACGACGAACGGGTGACAGCTGTGACACTTATGCAAGCAAGTATAATGTCATGCAGCCTTAACTGCAAACAATGTAGGCTGTAGAGGAGCTTAACACAACCCAGCATTATTCGAATAACCCGTGTAATCCAACCAAGGTCATTTTTTGCAGCATAGAAGCTCCTCACATCGAGTGCAAGAGCAGTTCAAAATTGTTCGTTTGTTCATCCTTACGTTTTGTATATTGACTTATTTAATTGCTGTTTTTTTATTATTTATACATGTATTGTTGTTGTTCTTCCTAATATGTACAGCACTTATTAATGATTATATCGACCCCCCCCCCCCATGTAATACACTCTCTGTGAGGGCCTTTACCGGTAGCATGAATAAATAAAAATGAATAAATAGGTGGTGAAATTAGGTAGCATGTTCACATTAAAAAAAAGCATCTGGATCTTTATACAGTTGCCAAACTGTTTCTACGATTGAAGCCATTTGAGGAATTACAGCATTGTTTAGATCCGATTTCATTAACAAAAATGTGAAGGAACATACGTCTCATGTACAAATAGCGCTGGCACGTGCTGGTTGTTCCTTCCCATTTGAAGCAAATGTCCTCAGAGTTGCAACAGCAAGGAGGTCTGTAAACAGATGACAATTCGTGTTAGCTTCAATGATCACACAGGACTATGCAATACAATTGCACAAATTCTTGTTCTTTTTTACTTGTAAAACCTCTGTTTACCCTTTGATTCAACAATATCTTTGTTTTATAAAAGTGCTGAATATAGCAATCACAAACCAAGAGGTTATAATCGTCACACAGAAAATTTCGATCGCGATCGAGGGGACCGCACTACCATGTAGATCAAACGTGGTAAATTCCTCGTTGGCGTAACCTATTCTCCGCGCACAGGCGCGGTATTTCGGACAGCCATTCCCGCGCCTGCGGGTCAGCCATGCCAGATTATACCTTTCTCACGCCTCACAGCGCTCTACCTTCAAAATACCATCACTGATTTTCCCGGGGGAGCAGTTTAGGCATTTTCTTTGAGTTAATATGTTTTGAAAAGTCAAGAGAGCATACGGAACGACCAACCGGCTTGTATACCCCGTCGATTGACTTCGCGCCGACGACGAACGGGTGACAGCTGTGACACTTATGCAAGCAAGTATAATGTCATGCAGCCGTTAACTGCAAACAATGTAGGCTGTAGAGGAAGCTTAACACAACCCAGCATTATTCGAATAACCCTGTGTAATCCAAGCAAGGTCATTTTTGCAGCATAGATGCTCCTCACATCGAGTGCAAGAGCAGTTCAAAATTGTTCGTTTGTTCATCCTTACGTATTGTATATTGACTTATGATTTAATTGCTGTTTTTTATTATTTATACATGTATTGTTGTTGTTCTTCCTAATATGTACAGCACTTATTAATGATTGTATCGCCCCCCCCCCTATGTAATACACTCCCTGTGAGGGCCTTTACCGGTAGCATGAATAAATAAAAATGAATAAATAGCTGGTGAAATTAGGTAGCATGTCAGTTCACATTAAAAAAAAGCATCTGGATCTTTATACAGTTGCCAAACTGTTTCTACGATTGAAGCCATTTGAGGAATTACAGCATTGTTTAGATCCGATTTCATTAACAAAAATGTGAAGGAACTTACGTCCTCATGTACAAATAGCGCTGGCACTGCTGGTTGTTCCTTCCCATTTGAAGCAATTGTCCTCAGAGTTGCAACAGCAAGGAGGTCTGTAAACAGATGACAATTCGTGTTAGCTTCAATGATCACACGGACATGTGCAATACAATTGCACAAAATTCTTGTTCTTTTTTACTTGTAAAACCTCTGTTTACCTTTGATTCAACAATATCTTTGTTTTATAAAAGTGCTGAATATAGCAATCACAAAGCAAGAGGTCATAATCGTCACAGAAAATTTCGATCGCGATCGAGGGGACCGCACTACCATGTAGATCAAACGTGGTAATTTCCTCGTTGGCGTAACCTATTCTCCGCGCACAGGCGCGGTATTTCGGACAGCCATTCCCGCGCCTGCGCGTCAGCCATGCCTGTTTATACCTTTCTCACGCCTTACGGCGCTCTACCTTCAACATGCCATCACTGATTTTCCTGGGGGAGCAGTTTAGGCATTTTCTTTGAGTTAATATGTTTTGAAAAGTCACGGAGAGCATACGGAACGACCAACCGGCTTGTATACCCCGTCGATTGACTTCGCGCCGACGACGAACGGGTGCCAGCTGTGACACTTATGCAAGCAAGTATAATGTCATGCAGCCTTAACTGCAAACAATTTAGGCTGCAGAGAAGCTTAACACATACGAAAAGGCCGGCATGAGCGAAAATACTGCTCCAGGACAGTAGCCCCGGTCTCCACTACGGCCCCTACTGCTCCCCCGGGAAAATCAGTGATGTTATTTTGAAGGTAGAGGCGCGAGAAAGCTATATAATCCGGCATGACTGATACAGCACGAGCGCCGCAGGCGTGAGTATGTCCATCCGAGGTAACACGCCCGTGCGAGAATAGGTGACGCCAACGAGTAATCTACCCCGAACGTAATCCTTTTTCCCATTCACGCGTCCTTTTTGCCGTAAGACGCCGTTTACTGGCATTTTCTAAACAATATTTCTGATCGCGACGCCGGCTTACCACATACCACAAACAAACAAGATGCCAACGGGCTTACCTCGTGAGCAAGTTACGAGGACGTAGACTGTTGAACATCCGTTGAGGGGGTAGCGCTGAGCCAACACGGCTGAGCTCAGCGCTACCGTTGAGGGCAGGCTTTCCGCATCCAAGCATGCACATACGTGCACCTGAACACACGACTTCTTCGATGCCATTGCGTGCAGAGTTTTGTAGACGAAGTGAAACACATTCAGCACAAATATCCCCGCGCTATGACGGCACATCACGAGCACACACGCGCACGTCACACAGCGACAATTCGGAACTTCGCCATTTTGAACATGCCGAGAGTCAACCAGCGTAACCATCCATCGCTTCTGTTCTTCGCTCCCGTTGCGTCAATCTCTGTTTCTTGGGGCCTTGCTCCACTCTTGAGTACAAATCAAGACATATTTACGGTGAACTCACAATCTGCACAACATAAAACGATAAAAGCCGACTGACTACACATTCGCAGCTGCATCAACCGCTTGTTAAAGTCTCCCGAGACCGGAGGCGCAGAGCACGGTGCCACCTGGTGCCGCGCTCTGTGAGCACGGAGAACAAATCAGATTCGGTTTCGTTTTCCAGTTTATGCTGTAGTTGCTGGAACAGTAAAATTATTGCTCGACAAATAATTTAACTCTGAAAGAGGATAACGCTTCCTCTTCGACAAGGTAGTGCAGTTTGTTCAAAGAGATAGAAAAAAGCAAGGAGAGGAAAGGCAAGCAGGTCAACCAGACAAGCGTCCGATTTCCTATTGAGGACGGCAAACCCCAGTGCCCCTGTGTTGCAATGCAGTGCACTGCAATCTGTCTAGTGTAGTGCTAATTTGGGGTGGTTGGTGCATGTAATGAACGGGTAAATAATGAGTTGTGTCATAACTTTTTATCAATGATAGAACGTATATTTTACGACGACTGATATCCATAAAACTACTTTTTCATTAATATTTTGATAGGGCATATTGTTATTTCAATGTTGAAGCGAGACAATATGTGAAGTTTAGCCATTTGACAGAAACGCTGCCAGCGGCACCAGCCTCGCAAAATATACACCTGAATAGTGCCGCATAATGCACTGGTGTTCAACATATATGCACCAAAAAGCTTTTCTCGAAAAATAGGAGAACGTCATGCAAGCTCTTTTAGAAGGAATAGCTTAAAAACTTGATTCGCTCACCAAGTTCGCACTCACTGGGTACATTTTGCGTAGAGGCTGACTTGAATTTTGTAATTACCGCATGCTCTTTAAATTGAAAATGAAAGCTAGCCGATTGCAATAAGTACATATGGAGTTTAATACTTTACGATATAGATACACTTAACATGAATTGCCTTGAATACTGTATTACCGAATACAGCGCTTTTATTATCACCAATACTCTGGTTATGTTATATATAGCCTTTGTCGAAGACGCGTGCGTCCACGTGTGTACGCATATATATATATATATATTTGTGCGTCACTTACACCCTTCTTGAGCATAAAGAAACACCCTTGGTGCCAATCGGAGGGTTCAAAAGATGTATACGCACCCTATATATAGGGTGTAGTATTGTAAAATAATGACAGAAGGGTGTGAAAGGGTGTAAGCAAGGGTGTTAAAATCAAAATACACCCTTTTTACACCCTTTTGGGTGTAGAAACTTTTACTGTGTACGTACTGATCACAATAAATATTAGTAATTCAGGGCCAAGCCTGTGTTCACTGCACAAATGCAACCTAGCAAACTATAACTTCTGAGCGTGTATATCTACATCAATGGTTATTATGCTTTACATATCCATATAAAATGTAACACATACCAGCAAGACATATATGATACTGCATTTTAAAGGAAAGTAAATATATTTATTCCATGCTAGAACACATGACTACATAATACATACATAACAACCTAAAACGTGCGATCACCAAATACATTTGTAAGTACATACAAATTTATTTTCCTACAAAAATATGTTTGTTTAAATATAAGTGATCAGATCTGTCCTATATACTGGGTGTTTCAGTTAACTTGGGACAAACTTTAAAAATATGCAAATGCTCCATAGGTGGACAGAAACAAAGTAATTTTGTTTGCCGTCGCTTGGGGATACTCAGATTATTTTTTGTACTCCGCCTAATTAGATAATTAGACTTATTTATTTATTCACCTTCTGGACTGGACTGAACAAACTTTATTTGGGTCCTGCAGGACGCGCTTAGGGCGTAGTGGGCGTCTCCCACGTAGGGACCGACAGGGAATACCTGGCGGCCGCTTCGTGGGCCTGCCGGACGGCCCATTGCTGGTCGGCGAGAAGCGAGCTTCTGAGGGACTTCTCCCACTTGTCCGAGGTAGAGTCGGGATGAGCGTTTCTACACTTCCAGAGCATGTGTGTGAGTGTCGCCGTGTATCCGCACGAGGGGCACATGTCGCTGGGGTACGCGTCAGGATAGAGAACGTGGAGTTTGGCGGGGTTTGGGTACGTGTCTGTTTGTATTAAGGGTAGGGTTAGCGCGTGCGGTCTGTTAAGTTTGGGGTGTGGGGGCGGAAAGATGCGGCGTCCAAGGTAGAAGTGTTTGGTGATTTCATTATACGTAATGGGTGCATCCCGGTTGGTCTCTATCTCGGCGAGGTGAGGTTGCCCTGGGACGGCGCGGTCAGTAAGCGCACGCGCTGCGTCGTGGGCGATCTCGTTGAGGTTTGGCGGGGCACCCGGCACCCGTCCGAGATGGGCGGGGAACCAGATGACGGTGTGGTGCTTCAGGGTACTCTGATCCGCACTGCGGAGGATGCGTAACGCTTGGTCCGAGACGACACCGCGTTCGAAGGCTTTGATGGCCGGTATGGAGTCGCTGTAGATGACATTGTGTTTGCTGTCGAGCATAGCTAGGGCTATGGCTACTTGCTCTGCTATTTCGGGCTCTCGAGTGAGGATCGTGGCGGAGTTGAGGATCCGCTGCGAGGATGAGACCGCGACTGAGGCGAAGGCTCGGCTGTTGCGATAGGCAGCGGCGTCCACGAACGAGACATCGTCCGTTTTCATGTCTATGCGCCTGAGAAGGGCGGTCGCTCGCGCGAGGCGCCTGCCTCGGTTTAGGTCGGGATGCATATTTCGCGGAATGGGATCGATCGTGATAAGGTCTCGGATCTCGCGGGGGACCGGCGTCAAATTTGGGGGATCCCTGGTCATCGAGGAGAAAAAGCCGAGCTCGCGCAGAATGTGGCGGCCCACCTTGGTGGTCGTGAGTCGGATCATCTGCGTTCGCTCCTAGCCTCGGCGATCTCTTCTAGCGTGTTGTGCATGCCGAGCTCGGGGAGTTTATACGTGGAAGTGGTGAGAGGGAGGCCGAGGGCTCGTTTCACAACCTTTCGAATAAGGGCGTTGAGTTTGTCGCGCTCCGCACGTAGCCAATTGTGTATGGCGGCGACATAGGTAAAAATGGCAGAGAACAAACGCATGTACAAGACGCAGTAGGTTGTCTTCTTTCAGGCCGTGGTGCCGGTTGGCCACTCTACGTACGAGTCGTATTGCATTTTCAGTCTTAGTCATTAGTTTCTGCACCGTTAGGGTGTTGGTTCCGCGGGACTCGATGATCATACCCAGGACCTTGATGGAGTCTACCCTGGGAACTATACGACCGTCTCTTATGCGGAGTGTGATGTTGCGTTCGGCCGGAGGTTTCCACCCTTTGGGCTTGGCGCCACGGCGTTTGGGCAAGTACAGCAACAGCTCCGACTTGGTGGGGGAGCACTTGAGACCGGTGTCTTCAAGGTAGGACTCGGCAGTTTCAATGGCCTCCTGCAGGGCGGATTCGATGAAGCCATCCGACCCCGCGGAGCACCAGATCGTTATGTCGTCCGCATAGATGGTGTGATTTAGCCCGTCGATTCTCGAGAGTCGTTCGGAGAGCCCTATCATCACTAGGTTGAAGAGCGTCGGCGAGAGGACGGACCCCTGGGGCGTTCCCCGCTGTCCGAGCTCGACTTCTTCCGACACCAGGTCTCCTGCGCGGAGGACGGCCCTGCGCCGGGTCAGGAAGGAGCGGACAAAGTCGTAGAACCGACGCCCGAGCCCGAGGTCTGCGATCGCCTTCAGGATCGACGAGTGGGCGATCGTAGAGAATCCCGAGTGTTTTCTCCGTGGAGAATTTGATGTTTTAAGAGTAACATGGCATCTTGAGTAGATAGCCCAGGTCGAAAGCCGATCATGTGGTGCGGGAAGCAGTCGTGGTCCTCGAGATAGCGACCGACCCTGTTGAGGACGACGTACTCCGCCACCTTGCCCACGCACTACGTGAGCGAGATGGGCCGGAGGTGATCTAAGCTAGGCGCTTTTCCCGGTTTGGGAATAAGGATCGTGTGGGCGAGTTTCCAGGCGTTGGGTAGCTCGCCCTTCTTCGACGTTTCGTTGATAGTATCGGTGAGGTAATTGACGGAGGGCTCATCCAAGTTGCGTAGGAGCTTGTTGGGGATGCCATCGGGGCCAGGGGTGGAGCGGCCATTGAGTTCGTGGAGAGCTCGGCGCACCTCTTCGACGGAAAAGTCGGCGTCTAAGTGGGTGTTGTCGGTACCAGTGTATTCGGGGTGAGGAATCGACGGGTACGCGGGAAGCGGTAGATATTTCTCCACGAGGCTCTTGGCGACGTCTTTGGGTGGTGCGGTCCCTTTGGCCTGATGGAGTATCTTCGCGAGAGAATGGCGCTGATTGGTGCGGGTGTTGGTGTTGGTGTCGTCGAGCAGGTGTTTGAGAAGGTTCCATGTTTTGCCATTACGGACCTGCCCGTCAATCGAGTTACAGACTTCGTCCCACTGCTGTTTGGAAAGGGTGATGCAGTGATCCGCTATGCTCTTGTTTAGCTCGGATATGCGTTTGCGTAACCGCCGATTGAGGCGCTGGCCCTTCCATCGGGCCAGTAGGGATTGTTTGGCCTCGAGCAGGTGGGCTAGGCGACTGTCCATCCTCTCGGTGGGCAGGTCTGTACAGATGGTTTTGGTGGCCTTGCCGACGTCGACCTTGAGCTGATCCGTCCACGTCTCGAGACTTGGCGTGGCGTAGGGAGGGGGTTGTTCTACGCGAGTCTTACGGAAGAGGTCCCAGTCCACCCATGTGTACGTCTTGGTCTTCCTGCTGACTGTGGGGAAGTGTACGGCCAATAAGCAATGGTCGCTACCGAGATCTACCGCGAGGTTGGACCAACGGGCGTCGGCGATATTCTTGACGAAGCAGAGATCCGGGGTGGTGTCTCTTTGCGTGGACGTGCCAGTGCGGGTGGGGAAAGCCTTGTCCGTAATGAGGGTAAGATTCATGTCGTTCGCGTTCTGCCAAAGCTCGGTACCCTTGGGGGTGTCGTACGCGTAGCCCCAGGTGCGATGCGCGGCGTTAAAGTCGCCAGCGATCACTATCGGGTTGGAGCCGGCGAGGCGAATGGCTTTCTGGAACAGGTGTTTGAACCGTTGCTTGTGGTGACTGGGGCTGCTGTATACATTGAGTATGTACACGCTTTGTCGGGATGCGTTGCCAGGGAGAAGCTCTACCATGAAATGTTCGATTTCGGGCATGTCGAGGTCGTGCACAAGGCATGTGATCTTATTAGTGACCAGCGTGGCGGTACCGCGTCCTCCCGAAGGGCCGGGTAACCACTGGTATCCGGAGAACGTGGTGGTTAGCACTACAGTTTCTTGTAACAGGACGACGGGGGGTTTGGCTTTGTGGCTGCGTAGGTATTGCTGTAGGGAGGCTTTCTTCCGGGCGAAGCTCCTACAGTTCCATTGCCAGATGCGCATCTCGTCATTTGGCCTGGCCATCTTGAAGCATTCGGGTGTCGGTGCGGGCGTCCGACGGGTGCAAGAGAGCCACGCGAGGGGTTGCACTGGGTGTAGGCATGCATTGCGAGACCGGCTTAGCTGCGGCGACAGCGGGGGCGACGACGTGATCGCAATAGTGTTCTACTTTGCCCAACCGATCACCGTGGGCCGCCAGGGTGGACTGCGCGCCTTCACCTTCTCAATTATTATAATTAGATGACAAGTGTCAATTAGAAAATTGTATAAAGCAACATTAGAAACTCCCGATACACCTTTCTGTTGCTCAATACGTGCAACACAAAAGTGTTTTTCCCAGCGTGAAAGATGCCCGCGAATACACATAAAGTGCCTCGAGCGGCCAGTCGGACGACAATTTTGCCTGTATTCTCGGGCTTCTTTCACACTCGGAAAAACAATTTTATGTTGCACGTATTCAGCAACAGAAAGCTGTATTGGGAGTTTCTTATGCTGCTCTACGATTGACTCATTGACATTTCTAATCTAATTATAATACTTGAGAAGGTGAATAAATAATTAAGTCTAATTATCTAATTAGGCAGAATACAAAATATTGTCTCAGTATCTCCGAGCGATGGCAAACAACATTACTTTGGTTCTGTATAGCTACGTAGCATTTGCATATATTTAAAGTTTGGCTTAAGTTGACTGAAACAACCTATATATATGGCAACACGAAAACAACCCGAGTTTGGTGCCACTTAAAGGAATAAATTTTCAGTAATAAATTTCAGGTAGAAAATTCTGGTTTTGGTGGCCTTGAAATATATATATATATATATATATATATATATATATATATATATATATACTGCAAAGGTCAATAGAGAAGTACATGAAATGCAGAGCAAGCACACAAGAAACACACCTGATATTTTGTACACCAATGAATGTCATGGGAAATCATTGTGAAAAGCTGATTGGAAAGGCGATATAAAAGATTGACTGGCCCACATTTTTATATACTGAAACAACGTATGTTTCACACATGAACTTGCTTTAAATAAGATTTGAACCAGGAGCATCAAGATGGATTTTTGCTCCTCAACAAAGTTCCTTGAGCACGAAAATTTTTTCCCGCCTAAATAATTTTTTTAAATGTAAATAGAGTTCTCCGAGCTAAAAATGCTGTGTAGCAGTATTTACCAATTACAATTCTGGTTTCCTGAAATGTTGTAACGCGAAGGCACTGCATGGTCTGTTATAGAATATGTTGCTTGAAAATGTTTTTTTTTCTACTGCAAGACAAAGCCTAAATATGCCACATTCATTACTGTTTAGGTGCCAAGTGCCGTATCAATGGAGGCCTTATAAAAACAAACAACTATTCATTAAGGTACTATCTGGCCACATGCGGATGAAGTTAATATACATTGCCAATTTCTAAATATTTGTACTTGGTGCGATAATGGAAGATTAGCGCTTGTAGCACATGAGTACATAAATCAGCAAAAAATGTTTATTAAATCAGGCCATATTCTGGTTACTGAATGAAGCTTCAAATGTGTGAGTTCACATTTTTTAAACACAGGCATCATGCATCAGCCAGTCATGCATAAATAAATGTTAAACATCACGCTTAATATTCTCCAACAAGAAATGATGTATCAAACAGTATAAAAGTATTAAACAGCATATATTAGTTGATTCAAATAAGAATAAAGTGTATACATTTGAGCTGCAAAATTGTAATTTATGCAAGAAATCACCTTTAGCTCTCATAAAACTGAGAATACTGTTCACGGTTAACCACAAGGAACAGGGACTCCATTGTCTGAGCATCTTGGCCATAACTGCAGGAGATGGCTGTGCTGGAATCCTGGTTCCTGCATTAGCAAAATAACAACACAATCATGAGAGTTGACTCTACATTTCATGACGATCCTATACACTGCGGGAAATTTGATAAGGCAACAAGCTTCTGAAAACAACACTCCTAATTATTGTGACCCAACACAGGGCACAGCTTAATTGGGCATGACAAATGTAACGTAGGCAAAATTTCCAGTTTTAAAATTTAGAAACCGCGATCACTATGTCATCGTGAATACAAAATGGCATAGAAGCAAAATGAATATACAGTAGCCTTTTCACTATGGAAAAATAAGAGCATAAAATGTAAACTCTACAAACGACATCTCTCAGCAATGGGCATTTTTTCAGGAGCATGGATGTGACCGCAATTTAAAACTCACAATACAAAATCTGCAATGCAGCTGTGCATTACACTTCAGAAGCACTGCAGCAGAAGACTTTATGGGAGAAGACAATAAGACTACTATGCTCAAGGCATAAGAAAATAAGTGTTTTTAACGCATCATTTATACACTACGAGACGAAGAGCACTATTGTACAGAGAGAGTGCACAACAGACGAAAAGGAAGAAACCCCTAACTGCATTCTCACCTGCCCTGCATTACAGTAGCAAAGCAGTACTTGCATCTAGCCCAACAATGTCCAACTCTCCACTGCAGTCTATTAGGCCTTTTCTGTATACTTAATAATTTTTATTTATTGGTGTATATTTCTTTACTGACTGAGTAAGAATCAGTATTTCAGCACATTTCCCTCGAAAATATAGAACGCCCTGTCAACAATTTTTTGCCCTTGTTCCAATGTGTTAGCTCGGCAATACGCTGACAAGTACTATTCCCTTATTTATACTTACAATCCTTCCTGATGCTCCGAATTTCTACTTCGTGCTCTGAACAGTGACGTACGTCCTTCTACTCAGTTTATGTTGGCTTCCTACATT